>NC_084616.1:28419668-28569668 GCF_033978795.1 Nerophis ophidion | reverse complement strand
CCAATGGGATTGTGTTGAAAATCGTAATTTCCCCTCGGGGGTTAATAAAGTATTTCTGATTCTGATTCTGGTAAACTTTTTTTAAGCGTCAATTCAACATGTCCTTTGTAATCGTTTTAGTTTTGTTTAGCAGCATCGCCAACGTGTCAAAACAAATTCCTTAGAGATAATTGCTGATGTATCATTGCTTCGAAAGCCATCATCATGATTTACGGCCGTGTTCATAGCTGTCACCATGTTGAACTCTAACTTATAATAATAATAATTCCCCCCTATACAATATAATGCCCTAATACCCTACTGTGCAATACTACCCTTCAAGTGCAATACGTCCAACACTGATTGTTATTTATTACTCCGGTACTCTTGTCTTGTTCTGTATATTGTACAGTATTTTGTATTTCTATAGTGTTTTGTATATTATCCATGAGTGATTATTATTTTTATTGGAAAGTAGTCTGTTTATTTCAATTGTTAGTTTTTCCTTTATATATGTTGTATTATTTATTTTTACCCCATATTTGTTCCCACTACTGCACCTTAAACTAGAGTACTTAATCTCGTTATATGCAAATATAATGACAATAAAGCCCATTCTATTCTATTCTATTCTATTCTATTCTATTCTATTCTAAAAGGACTGTACTTCAAGATAGTACTGCAGACAAACATTTTCCTTAAAAATATCATGTCTAAAAAAACATTACTTTTTTTTTTTTTTACAGTTTTTGCTAATTTATTCTGTTTTGTATAAATGTTTGAGTTAATTCCAAAGCGGCAAATCATTTTCAAATTTGCCTTACTGCTATAAAAAATACCCACATTTTTCTGTCTGTGCATTAAAGGTATGCTTTGATGTGTAGGTGCTGCGTTGATAACCACACCCACATACACCCACACACTGGTCTTTACACATCCCCTAAATCAGGGGTCCTAAACATGCGCCCCGCGGGCCAATTGCGGCCCGCGAGACGTCATTTTGCGTCCGGCACATCGATATGACAATTTAATGTTTAATAGAGTTTAATATGAATGGCGCTTGACAGCGTCATACTTGCCAACGTTCCCAATTTTCCCGGGAGTCCCCTGAATTCAATGCATCCATTCTCTCGAAAACCATGTCGATTTTTACCTAATCAACAATATTCAGGTGGTGCCATAATGACACTGCCTTTAGCGCCCTCTACATCCTGTACAAACAGCGTGCAGGCCCAATTATATGTTGCATCTGACTTTGTTGTGCGCACGTGTGCTACAGCAAGACATATTTGATCAACAGCTACACAGGTCACACTGACAGTGGCCGTAAAAAACACTTTAACACGGTTACAAATATGTGCCAGACTGTGAAACCACACCAAACAAAAATGACAAACACATTTCAGGAGAACATTCGCACCGTAATACAACATAAACACAACACAACAAATACCCAGAATCCCATGCAGCCCTAATTCTTCCGGGCTACAATATATACACCCCCGCTAACACCAACCCCCCACGCCCCCACCCTCTCTACTTGCTTTGGTTGAGGTCGTGTATATTGTAGCCCGGGAGAGTTAGGGCTGCAAGGTGTTCAGGGTATTTGTTCTCTTGTGTTTAAGTTGTGTTAGGGTGCGGAAGTTCTCCCAAAATGTGTTTGTCATTCTTGTTTGGTGTGGGTTCAAAGTGTGGCACATATTTGTAACAGTTTTAAAGTTGTTTATACGGCCACCCACAGTGTGACCTGTGTGGCTGTTGACCAAGTACGTCTTGCAGCCGCTGACGTTGTTCAGCACAAGTCTCACACAACATGTTACAGAGCCGTCGCTTTGGTTGTGTGATGAGTAAGCGCGCCCGATGACATGGTGCAGAGCAGTAGTCCTCTTAGCGAGGGTGCGCGAACCCCTGGGGTTACCTGAAGGAATGCCAAGGGACAAGTGAGATTTGTTAAAAATATTCCAAAATTATAGCAGCAATTCATAAATACTTAATAAATATATTGATTGGATAATACTATATTATACTATATTATAATAATATAATGAATGTAAGTTCATAAACTGTGAAAAAATAATACAACAATCCAACACACAGTGTTGAAAACTAGATTTTTTACGGACATGTTCCACCAATATTGATGTTAAAGATTTCTTTTTTTGTGAAGAAATGTTTAGAATGAAGTTCATTAATCCAGATGGATCTCTATTACAATTCCCAAAGAGGGCACTTTAAGTTGAGGATTACTTTTATGTGTAGAAAGCTTTATTTATAATTGAATTACTTGTTTATTTTTCAACAAGTTTTTAGTTATTTTCATATGTTTTTTTCCAAATAGTTGAAGAAAGACCACTACAAATGAGCAATATTTAATAAACACCGGCTGTGTTTCGGTTGCTAAAGGCAGCTGCAATCCACCGCTTTCCACCAACAGCATTCTTCTTTATAGTCGCCATTATTAATTCAACAAATTGCAAAAGATTCAGCAACACAGATGTCCAAAATACCGTGTAATTATGTGATGAAAAGAGACGACTTTTAGCCGTGAGTGGTGCTGGACTAAAATGTCCGCTCAACCAATAACGTTACAAACACGTATCATCATTCCGCAACATTTTCAACAAGAAACTCTGCAGGAAATTTAAAAAACCCAAAGCCAAAAAAACGGAAATGCTGATTATCGGTCCTGCTAGACACCGACCTCTATTTAATAATACAACTCTAACATTTGACAACCAAACAATTAAACAAGGCGACACGGTAAAGAATCTGGGTATTATCTTCGACCCAACTCTCTCCTTTGAGGCACACATTAAAAGCGTTACTAAAACGGCCTTCTTTCATCTCCGTAATATCGCTAAAATTCGCTCCATTCTGTTCACTAAAGACGCTGAGATCATTATCCATGCGTTTGTTACGTCTCGCCTCGATTACTGTAACGTATTATTTTCGGGTCTCCCCATGTCTATCATTAAAAGATTACAGTTGGTACAAAATGCGGCTGCTAGACTTTTGACAAGAACAAGAAAGTTTGATCACATTACGCCTGTACTGGCTCACCTCCACTGGCTTCCTGTGCACTTAAGATGTGACTTTAAGGTTTTACTACTTGCGTATAAAATACTACACGGTCTAGCTCCATCCTATCTTGCCGATTGTATTGTACCATATGTCCCGGCAAGAAATCTGCGTTCAAAGGACTCCGGCTTATTAGTGATTCCCAAAGCCCAAAAAAAGTCTGCGGGCTATAGAGTGTTTTCATTTCGGGCTCCAGTACTCTGGAATGCCCTCCCGGTAACAGTTCGAGATGCCACCTCAGTAGAAGCATTTATCTCACCTTAAAACTCATTTGTATACTCTAGCCTTTAAATAGACTCCCTTTTTAGACCAGTTGATCTGCCGTTTCTTTTCTTTTTCTTCTATGTCCCACTCTCCCTTGTGGAGGGGGTCCGGTCCGATCCGGTGGCCATGTACTGCTTGCCTGTGTATCGGCTGGGGACATCTCTGCGCTGCTGATCCGCCTCCGCTTGGGATGTTTTCCTGCTGGCTCCGCTGTGAACGGGACTCTCGCTGCTGTGTTGGATCCGCTTTGGACTGGACTCTCGCGACTGTGTTGGATCCATTATGGATCGATCTTTCACAGTATCATGTTAGACCCGCTCGACATCCATTGCTTTCCTCTTCTCCAAGGTTCTCATAGTCATTATTGTCACCGACGTCCCACTGGGTGTGAGTTTTCCTTGCCCTTATGTGGGCCTACCGAGGATGTCGTAGTGGTTTGTGCAGCCCTTTGAGACACTAGTGATTTAGGGCTATATAAGTAAACATTGATTGATTGATTGATTGATTGTAATTTAATCAACTAACCTAGGCATGTGTTGCAATGTTAAGATTTCATCATTGATGTATAAACTATCAGACTGCGTGGTCGGTAGTAGTGGGTTTCAGTAGGCCTTTAAAGGCAGTGCAGTCACGGCAGCCGTTAATAATCTTGGCCGGGTGAAAATTGGGACAAATTCGGGAAAATGGTTGCACCGGTAGATTGTCGGGAGGTGCACTGAAATTCAGGAGTCTCCCGGAAAAAATCGTGAGGGTTGGCAAGTATGTTGCTAGGGCGGGAAAGCCATTCATAGAAGGTAAATTCATTAAAAAGTGCATGTTGGATTTTTTAAGAAATCTTTTCTTGCGGCCCAGCCTCACCCAGTTTCTGCATCCAGTGGAACCAGGTAAATTTAGTTTGAGACCCCTACCATAAATAGACAGCATGCACCCTGTGTATCTGTTTTCCCATCAATCACGTATTTTTGATATCAACATTATTGTAGGAATCACGCTATTTTTTTTGTTTTGCTTTTTGCCTAAAGTGCATTGAACAAGATCATAACAATAAATAAAAATGCTCTGCTTTTGTATGACAGTATCAACAACATTAGTAGAGGATTATTGGTTTTATTACAGCTGTGAAGTTTTATCACGTTACATAACCGCCTGCAGTCAACACAAGCAGATGCAAATCAGGGTCCATTAATGCACTGCATTGACCCGGATAAAAGACAATTTTGACCTTGACAACCACACTTTTTTAAGTAGTTTCAAAACAAAAAAAAGATTAAATCAATGGGTTTTTTTTGTCATATTCCCGATTGTAGCTGAGATAGGCACCAGCGACCCCAAAGGGAATAAGCGGTAGAAATGGATGGATGGATTTTCAATATAAATAAAATAACCCAATAGCTGAGCCACTTTTTGAGTGGGTCCCAGCAGCATCTCTCCATGTCACTGGTGTACGTGTGTGTGAGTGACAAGAGGAAAAGCTCCTACTTGCAGTTATTTTGGTTACTTGTAAATTCGGGCCAATATGGTACATCCAAAACACAACTTTATAGTGTTATGTTGTTATGTCATAGCACCATTCATAAAATGTTGGTGGGGTGTACAGAGCTAATTAACACGTCTACTTAGCAAACACACATTCACACATACGCGCACACACACATACACACACGTTCACGTCAACCCTCCAAAAAAGGGGCCTATCAGGCTAAACTGTCTGGAAGGTACTTCAGATTCGGGTCAGTTTGGAAAAACATATAAATAGCCTAATAATTCATTTTTAATATGTTTTACAATAATATTACTGATTAATTAATTAATGTTCAAGAAATTTTAAGAAGGGACTTGAATTTTTAACGATGGTTTTTTATCAAAGAGTGGACCTCCATGACTGCACTATCACCTAATGAGTGTTTCATTACTTTATTTTTTTGATTGTTTTTTTTCAAAAAAAAGGATAATTGACCTTGAGTTTAATTATTTAAACAACTCTCTAAACTATACTACAAGTACTAATAAATATTATCCTTTGAGCATAAGTTCTTTTTTTTTTTTTTGTCCTGTCCAGCTTCTCAGGCAAATCATATTGTTGACATACGCCCATATCGGCTGTATAAATTTACTTTACCAAAGAGAAGTATGGGATACTGCTCTTGTTGCCTTATTTGTATTTGACTTTATTAAATGTATTTACATTATTATTTGGTGCAGTCGCGCCGGAGCAGGAGGGGATAGAAAGAGAAAAAAAAGGAAGACAGAGGGGGAAATTGCGGGGACAAGAGGGGGATAAGACAGAAAGAAAACAACAACAGCAAACACAACAATAACAACACAATATCAGCAAATAGGATGAGTACTAATACGATGGTAAAAACAAAGAAGCAGTTAGTGAAATAAATAAATAATACAGAAATGACAATAAAAAAGATTACACTACAAATGGGGCAATACAAATAGCAATAGCACTATTGATCATCCATCCATCCATTTTCTACCGCTTATTCCCTTTGGGATCGCGGGGGGCGCTGGTGCCTATCCCAGCTACAATCGGGCGGAAGGCGGTCTACACCCTGGACAAGTCGCCACCTCGTCGCAGGGACAACACAAATAGACAGACAACATTCACACTCACATTCGCACACTAGGGCCAATTTAGTGTTGCCAATCAACCTATCCCCAGGTGCATGTCTTTGGAAGTGGGAGGAAGCCGGAGTACCCGGAGGGAACCCACGCATTCACGGGGAGGACATGCAAACTCCACACAGAAATATCCCGATTGAACCCTGACAACTCAGGACCTTCGTATTGTGAGGCAGACGCACTAACCCCTCTGCCACCATGAAGCCTCACTATTGATCATGACTAATAATAATAATTACCTCTATTATCATCAATACAATTGTTCAAATGCAACAATACATATATCTAATGATAACTTGAAATACAAAAGAAAGCAGATACATGAAGAAGACAACTATATTAATCTTGTAGATTGTTATAGTAAAAATAGGTTAAGCTTTGTTAGTGTACCTTGTGGTACCCAGTTTCCCGTAGGGCAACAACGTTAATATACGTTTGACGAAACGTGATTATATGCATGAGTGTATGTGTGTATATGTACTTGTATATGTACATGTATGTGTATATGTATGTTTGTACAGTGAATGTATATGTACATACTGTATATGTGTATATGTATGTTTGTACTGTGAATGTATATGTACATGTATGTGTATATGTATGTTTGTACAGTGAATGTGCGTGTGGATGTACGAACTTTGAGTGTGTAGGTATGTACTGTATTTGTGTATGTGTGTGAGAGCGTAGGTACTGTACCTATGTGTCATATTTTACATGTAATCAGGAGTAGAATGGCTGCATCCACTAGTAAGGTCTGCAGTGTTATAAACACATTTCACTTTATATGGCTTTTAATATAGATACATTTTCAAATGTTAATGTAAATTAAACATTTGATACTCAACAACCTTATGGTGGCAGATGAACACAGACTCCTGGCCAACTAGCGAAACGCTGGTGAACAATCCAACCCCTGTTTATAACCAGATGAAGAGATATCACAGACGGCCAATTACAGGTTAGCAAGAAACGGCAAAGCCAATCGATGAGCTTGTGGGCGGTCTAAATGGAAGCACGCTTTAGCTTGAGTGACCATTTTCCGCTGGGTCCTCGTGCTTGCACGGTTTCCATTTAATACAACCTAACATGGTTTTTGAACAGTGAAAAGTCCATGTCATTATGACAGTAGACTCTCATTTGTTATTGTTTTTAAGTGTGCTTCCTAGGTAGTGTGTAAGGGGAATCAGCATTAGATACTAGATATGTTTATGGATGTTCTCATTCATCTAGCTCATTGTTTTTCCAGGGCATTTAATCAATCGCAACTGTTTATTTAAGGCAGATTTATTCCTGTACAATTCTGTGAACATGAACTGATGAAGCCTGCTTTGATGAGACGTCTTCTAACACAAACTGACGAGTCCAGTTGCGATCGATTCAATGCCCTGACAATAGATCCGAGACAGTAACGGTTCACTTACAGATCTTACATTTGACAACAGGCTCAAATGCATAAAATATACATTTTATGGCAGATTAATTATCGATTGCTTTTTTAACACATGCCCTCAAGGATTTTGCAATGCGCCAATTCAAGTAAATTCAACCATACATCTATTTCCTATCTCAGCTACATTCGGGCAGAAGGCGGGGTACATGCTGGACAAATCGCCAACCAATCCCGTAAATTGTGTGCGGCCTCGCAACTTTGTGCATCATTTTCGTCAACTGATTTTTTCTTTGAGTGCCCCTCAACCACACTTTCTAACTTTCTAGTGTAAACAAAGCAGGCACAGCAAAGTCCAACAATATATCAACTCTTTATTAAACAACGGTCATTTTCCGGCATAGCTCAGGCCTTCTTTCAGTTCCTGTTTATAAGCTTTCTGGGTAAAAAAAGTATACATAAATTTGGCAACACACTAGCATCCTGATTCCCTCGTTTAAATGTCGATATATATATATATATATATATATATATATATATATATATATATATATATATATATATACACACATATATATATATATATATACATATATATATATATATATATATATATGTATAAAAACACCTTTATGTAACAATCAATCAATAAATCAAAGTTTATGTATATAACCCTTAATCACAAGTGTCTCAAAGGGCTGCACAAGCCAGAACGACATCCTCAAGGACAAGGGTAAGACCATCAATAAAAGATTTTCATTTGAATGCTGATTTAGCAAAAAGGCAGCATTTACATGACAAAGATTTTGAAGTGTGATAATAATCTCTCATTGTCTCTCATTTACTAATAAAATATTTGCTTTAGATCGCTCTCAACAGTTCACAAATGCTCTTAATGTAAATGTGCTGGAACATGAATAATGTTTAAGTTTAAAATGAACATGAAAAATGACTGCAACTTGTGCACGCCAGAGCAGACAGCTAGGTAATTATAACTGTCACATTAATTAAAACAGTACAGTAATTTGACGATGAGTTCTGAGTATGTGCTTCTACTGCCTGATCTACTAAGAACCAAATACCACAGGCTAAACGGAGTGTGCAAACTATACAATTGCATTTATTAGTGGGTGTGTTGCGTGTGATCTACTAAGACTGTGTTTTCATGTGATAGATGTTGCAGACCGCCTTATTTTAAAAAAAAAAGCTTTTTTGCATGTACTAGACAGGGCGTTCACCACAGAGACACTCCCATTTACTCCACATTCATGTTATGTTCCTACCTGTGGCGTTTTGCTATGTTTTCAAATATGCAGCAGACATGTACCACTTTTTATGGGCATTTTAGAAGCAGTCCTGCGATGCATCTACTTTGGAAACCACTTGTTTTAGCACTGGAGGTGCGCTCATGGGAGAGGCTGCGGCACAAACTGCGAATGTAAAGAAGAACACTCAAACATATAAAATTATATTGCTGAATAGAAGATAAGTATACTATTTTTAATGTTTGACAGTCCATATATGTTGGCAATTATACACAGGGTGGAGCTGCTGCATAATCGCCTCTAGTCTCGCTGACGTGGGTGCAACTGTCAGTTTGCACATACTTTTCAGGCGTGCTAAATAAAGAGAAAACGGCACCCATGGCGGAGTTTTATTCTTGATAAATTAAACTGTGTGTGCAGAATGATTATATTTGCATCTTCTCCTCCCAGTATTATGAATGTTCTAATAATCAGAATATATTCTATATTCATGAAGACAAGACAATAAAGAGATTGTGCTCCTCATTCTCCTCACTAATGAGACGCAGTCCTCTGCGCACATGATTAGTAGATAAGCGTTGCCTGTGCAATCAAGTTTGCACGTGTTTTAATACATGCAAACCTTTAGTAGATCAGGCCCTTAGTCTCTAATTTTAAGTCTGTGTGGTATAAAATAAATGAAACATCAATACAGCATATGTAGGGTTGTTTTGTTAAAATCCGGGGCTTTTTAGGTAACGGCAGGGGTCACTAACCCAAAATGTTGATGGAGCCATATTGGACCAAAAATACAAAAAAGTCTGGAGCCGCACAACATTAAAAGATTTACACACCATTTGAGTTTGGAAATTGTGTCAGATGTAAATATAAACGGAATACAATGATTTGCAAATCCTTTTCAACCCATATTCAATTGAATGCACTACAAAGACAAGATATTTGATGTTCAAACTCATAAACTTTTTTTTTTTTGGCAAATAATAATTAACTTAGAATTTCATGGCTGCAACACGTGCCAAAGTAGTCGGGAAAGGACATGTTCACCACTGTGTTGCATCACCTTTTCTTTTAAAAACACTCAAACGTTTGGGAACTGAAGAAACTAATTGTTGAAGCTTTGAAAGTGGAATTCTTTCTCATTCTTGTCTTATGTCGAACTTCAATCGTTCAACAGTCTCCGCTGTCGTATTTTACGCTTCATTATGCGCCACACGTTTTCGATGGGAGACAGGTCTGGACTGCAGGCGAGCCAGGAAAGTACCCGCACTCTTTTTTTACAAAGCAACGCTGTTGTAACACTTGTCTTGCTGAAATAAGCAGGGGCGTCCATGATAACGTTGCATGGATGACAACATATGTTGCTCCCAAACCTATATGTATCTTTCTGCATTAATGATGCCTTCACAGAGTTGTAAGTTACCCATGCCTTGGGCACTAATACACCCCCATACCATCACGGATGCTGGCTTTTGAACTTTGCGCCTATAAAAATCTGAATGGTTATTTTCTTCTTTGTTCTGGAGGACACCACGTCCTCTGTTTCCAAATATAATTTGCAATGTAGACTCGTCAGACCACAGAACACCTTTCTACTCTAAATTAGTCCATCTTAGGTGAGCTCGGGCCCAGCCAAGCCGGCAGCGTTTCAGGATATTGTTGATAAATGGGTTTGGTTTTGCATAGTAGAGTTTTAACTTGCACTTACAGATGTAGCGACCAACTGTGGTTACTGACAGTGGTTTTGTGTAGTGTTCCTGAGCCCATGTGGTGATACCCTTTAAACACTGTTGTCCGTTTTTAATGCAGTACCGCCTGAGGGATCAAAAGTCTGTAATATCATCGCTTACGTGCAGTGATTTCTCCAGATTCTCTGAACTTTGTGATGATTTTACGCACCGTAGATGGTAAAATCTCTAAATTCCTTGCAATAGCTCGTTGAAAAACATTGTTCTAAAAATGTTCGACATTTTGCTTAAAAAGTGGTGACCCTCACTCCATCCTTGTTTGTGAATTACTTAGCATTTCATGGCTGCTGCTTTTATACCCAATCATGGCACCCAACTGTTCCCAATTAGCCTGCACACCTGTGGGATGTTCCATATAAGTGTTTGAAGAGCATTCCTCAACTTTATCAGTATTTATTGCCACCTTTCCCAACTTCTTTGTCACGTGTTGCTGGCATCAAATTTTAAAGTTAATGATTATTTGCACAAAAAAAAATGTTTACCAGTTTGAACATCAAATTTTTGTCTTTGTAGCATATTCAATTGAATATGTGTTGAAAATTATTTTTAAATCATTTTATTCTGTTTATATTAACATCTAATACAATTTCTCAACTCATATGGAAACAGGGTTTGTATATAAGTGTTATGATGATGGCAACACATGATGTAAGTGGCTAATTAGCTATATTTTCCAACTATCAAAATGACTATGTGTCGCAGGAAATGGTGAAATGTAATATTTATTCTACACATTTTTACGTTAGAAAACAGTAAAACTTCTTAGAGGGTTAGTTAACGTCTGTCTTAGAATGATCAAAGATATAGATGTGTGTATCCAAGTTAAAGGAAACCGCAAGCTGTCTTCTTCTAATGGATTTATTACAATCTTTGCTAGCTGGCTAACGTCTGCTGTGGTCTGGAACAACATGGCGCACAAACGACTATCAGAAATGCAGCCAATATTACATACAGATAATGTGTCATGAGACATGCACATATAAATTTACATTAGTAAGGGAAATGAAATGAGCTAAAATATACCAACAAACGAGGCATAATGATGCAATACAGTATGTACATATAGATAGTCTAAATAACATGGTCGCATCGATTATCTTGCAGTCATACGTGACCAATTTTGCCTGATTAGCACTACATAACAAGTCAATGATATCAACAAAGTTTACCTTTGGGCATTCATGCACAGTATAAAATATTTGGTGGAAAAAATGAGACAAAGAAGAAGTGGCATAAAACACGTCTTTCTGTGGCAGCGTTGGAGAAAGTTATACATGTAAGCAAACTGTTGAGTCACAGTCCACACAAAGGTGAGTTCAAGGGCCGCTGAAATTAGTAGGACAAAACGGCGCTCGCCAAATACTCTCATCATCAGTGAAGCATTAACACAAACATATTAAACTGTGGACTTTCTAACAATTAGGAAGGTTTGTGTCATGTTTGTCCTACAGAAACCATTAGACGACAAATGATATATTGTTTACCCCATTTTCTTTCCATTTCCATACATTTTTGAAAAAGCTCAATGGAGCCACCAGGACGCTGCTCAAGAGCCGCATGAGGCCTCTAGATCCGCGGGTTGCTGACCCCCGGGTTAAGGTTACATAAAACACTTAAAATAACCAGAATCTGTGCAATTCCGGTGGGAATCACATGCAAATTCCACATGTGCAAGTTGTGATTTGCAGAGGTATGTACAGCGCCCATTCATTAAAAAATGGGGAATTGTTCCTGGTATTTACTGGTAATCTGGGAATTGGGTCTAGAATATCCAGGTTGAGCGGAGTGTATGGATGTTGGAATGGTTTCAAATCGGTAGAGAAATGTGGGATGTGTAGATGTTTGTATATTGCTCATTCATCCAATCCAATCCACTTTATCTGCATAGCACATTTACACAAAATAAATGTTTCCAAAGTGTTGCACAACAATATTCAAAACAATATTCAAATATTATCCTTAGCTCCAACTACTGTATGACTGAATAAAAAAATAAAACCAATACAAAAACAATATAAAAATAAATCTGATTAAAAACGATTTTAAAGGGGAAAAACAATTAAAACAATGAATAAAAATCAAAATAAAAAAAAATAAAAAAAACAGAAAATACAGAGGACCGCACAACTCACATAGTGTTAAAAGCCAAATAACAAAAGTCGGTCTTAACAACAACTTTTAAGTTAAGTTAAAAGTTAAAGTACCAATGATTGTGACACACACACTAGGTGTGGTGAAATTTGTCCTCTGCATTTGACCCATCCCCTTGTTCACCCCCTAATAGGTGAGGGGTGCAGTGGGCAGCAGGATACAATTGCAAAAAGAGATATATGTTTAATGTATTGTAAAGTTTTTTTGGTCAAAATAAAGCCAATAATTTCCTGTGTACCCCTTTTATTTAGAAAAGTACCAAAATATTGGTATCGGGACAACACTAATGAACACACACCGAGCACCCACTTGCAGAAACGTAGATCGGCGACTATGATAAAGGCCACATGCAGTCCAACTGCTCCTTTGCCCCCCACTGCTCAGTGTGGTCCTCCACCCATCCTGGTTGTGTAGTCAAGGGAGACGGTGTGTGGGTTGCGAAGAGACTGGCTAAACTGTAGTTGTGCAAAATGTTGTTTTATTTTTTTCGGGGCTCTGTATACCTGGGTAATGGAGGCAGTAATGGAGTTTGTTCAGGCTCAGGTAATTTTGGAGCTGTGAACCCAGCAGCTGCTGCTGTTCTTCTCTGCTGCACAGTCGGCGCTCTTGTCGCTGGAGCCGTCACCGATGCTGTCCCTCAAAAGACATTCGGGAGTAGAGCTATGTGTGTGTGCCTGTGACTATTTACTGAAAGGTGTGAATCTTAAAAACAAAGTGAAGTGTGTGTGTGTGTGTGTGTGTGTATGTGTGTGTGTGTGTGTGTGTGTGCGTGTGTGTGTGTGTGTGTGTGTGTGTGTGTGTGTGTGTGTGTGTGTGTGTGTGTGTGTGTGTGTGTGTGTGTGTGTGTGTGTGTGCGTGCATGCGTGCGTGTGTGTGCGTGTGTGCGTGTGTGTGCGTGTGTGCATGTGTGTGGTAGGAGGCTGGTAAAGAATCTTAAAAAATAGATGTTTGGATGTTATAGCTCACCTTTTGGGAGGTGGAATAAGGAAAAAAAAACAGGTCTGTCGGCTAGGAATGAATTTACAGGGACCGATCTCCCAGAAACAATTCCTTTATATGGGTTACACACATTTAGAGTGGCTACTCAGCCCCCTCTAGGCCTTCAGCACACAACACACAGCTCCTGGAGATAGCCCACACCTTTTATAGCACACATGCTTTTTATTTATTTCTATCTGCACGTCCTTCTTTCTCTACCCATAATGCACAGCTACGAGAGGTGGCAAATGAAAAAGGAATCGCCTTTTATAGGACACATATCTCTTCTGGTTACTGTATTTGTCTCATTCTCTCTCTCTCTCTCTCTCTCTCTCTCTCTCTCTCTCTCTCTCTCTCTCTCTCTCTCTCTCTCTCTGGACAGGAGCTTTGACATTATCCCCGTGGCCCGCCGGGCTTATTGGCAGGAAAGTAGGAGAAGACGAAGTTGGATGTGCAAGAGTGTTAGTGGAACCAGAGAGTATGTTAGAGGTCTTCATTTAAACATGAATAATTTATAGGAATGCATTTTGTGCATGTTGGTGCATGTTAGTGTATCAGAAATAGATCTTTTTAAAAATGGATGCATTAATGCATATGTCTTATGCAGCGGTGCTCACACTTTTTTTTTTAGCAGGCGAGCTAATTATCTAATGAACAAGTCGAGGTGATATATATATATATATATATTAACATGTTACTTCTTTCTTGAACACAAGAAAACTTCCACAACTTCAAATTCACATTGTGGGTGGAAGAAATGTCCTCCTCCCGTTTTAATACAACACTAAAGTGGACGTTTTTTAGTTAATTTTTTGTCCAGGTTCCATACTTGTTTTTATGCCCTTTACAAGAAATACATTGGAGGCTGGCTCGATTGCATGGCTAGTTTTCTAAGACTCTTATTTTATGAGCACAGGCAGGATGGAGACGCAATTTTATTGTGAAGACAGGAACTGTGCGGTGGGTTTTTACACCTTTGATGGCCAGTACAGAGACAGAGTCTGTTGAAATCGAAAGTGTTTTTCGCGTTCCTCTCGGTCGTTTTTTTCCTCAGGTGCCGTGAATGTCAATCAAGTGACAAAAGTGATGTCCCAGTGATTATTGATGATCAATCATTTTTAGGTCTATCTTTTTTTTAATGCTTCATGATCGACCAACACACCCTTTTCGATTGTTACATCTGGAGATGTAACAATATCAATTAAATATTAAAATTATTCATACTACTGGCTCTGATTTAAATCATTTTGTTTTTGCCCTTCAATCAATCAATCAATGTTTATTTATATAGCCCTAAATCAGAAGTGTCTCAAAGGGCTGCACAAGCCACAACGACATCCTCGGTTCAGATCCACATCAGGGCAAGGAAAAACTCAACCCAGTGGGATGACAATGAGAAACATTGGAGAGCACCGCAGATTTATATTTTATACAGATGTTTATTTGGCTTTTTTTGACACTTTTGAAAGCTATTTTATCAGTTAATGCCACAGGGTTAATCTATTAAAATAACTACAAATTAAAATTAATTTAGTTTAAATGGCATTCAAAAGGTTAAAAAACAAAGGAAAAAAGTGTGTTATTATTGTGTAAGGCGGAAGTTGATTTGAGGAGGGAAAAAAAATGAAAAAATATGAATCCAAAAGAAGAAAAGTGTGGTATGTTTGTGTAAGGCAGAAGTTCATTTGAAGGGAAAAAAAGTGAAAAAATATGAATCCAAAAGAAAAAAAAGGTGGTATTTTTGTGTAAGGCGGAAGTTGATTCGAGGGGGAAAAAAAGTGAAAAAATAGATTAGATAGTACTTAATTTATTCCGTCAGGAGAGTTCCTTCAGGAAAATTAAAATTTTCAGCACAATCCCATTCAAGTTTAGACAAACATTACAGGGAGACAGAACAGGATCGCTGACGGGTCTGCCGGCTTCCAGCGCCCCTTACAAAAAAGATGAGATAAAGGTAAACAAAGGGGGGAGGGGGGGAGAAAAAATAGAAGATTAAAATAAAATTTAAAAAATCGGTCTTTGCCTGGGCCCTGGAGAGGAGGTGCAGACTGAGGCCAAGGGAAAAAAACAAATAAATAAAAAAAATAAAAAAACAACTCATAATCATGGTACACATCCCTCTTCCATGTGTGTAAGAGGGAAACATCAAACATCAAAGAACACAGAGGACATTAAAGACATTAAAGCAGCAGATACAACCAGACACTTCTACATACAGCTATGAATAAAAAGTAAAATAAACATATCCACTGTGGTGGCGTCTGCGGTGTTCCACGCCATCGTCTGCTGGGGAGGAGGGAGCATAGTCAGAGACAGAAGCAGACCCAACAAAGCAACCAAGACAGCCGACTCCACTCTCGGCCAGTGTCCAGTCCGAATGGATGAGCGAGGATACGTCCAAGGTGACTGAGGTGTCCGACACCTGCTCACCCAGTCAAGACACCGCGAAGCCTCTCCGTCCCAGCGCTCAGTGCTAGCTCCGCAGCCCTGTCCCCCTCATCCGCATCTCCTCCAGTACATCCAAACAGACTCTGGTGTAGCAGACACCCAGCAGCTGGTCTCCATAGCCAAAAGGCTCCCGGGGGGCAGATCCAGAAGTCCACAAAAAAAGCACCACAGAGGTCACGAAAGTGCCACCCCTTGTCACACAGTCCCAAAGGGTCCCGGACCAAAAGGCAAAAAAATATAATAAGACATGAAAACAAGAGGGAAACACAAAAGGATGACACAAGAGCACAGAGCTCCTGCCTACAGTAGCCACTACAGCAGCGCCATCTTGGAAAAAAAAAAAATACGAAAAAATACGAGGCCAAAATGTTTTATGTTTTTTAACCTCTTTGAAAAATATTC
The DNA here is from genome assembly GCF_033978795.1 of Nerophis ophidion. Taxonomy (NCBI): domain Eukaryota; kingdom Metazoa; phylum Chordata; class Actinopteri; order Syngnathiformes; family Syngnathidae; genus Nerophis; species Nerophis ophidion. The sequence continues at coordinate 28,553,340 of NC_084616.1, read as the reverse complement.
TTTTATGTCCGGTTTGACACCCCTGAAAGAATTGGATATAGATTTTTTTTAATTTACCATGAAAAAAACTATGTTAGTAGAAAGCAGGTAAAATGGCGTAAAAATGGCCAAAAATTTACTAAGAGGACCAAATATCAGCGTTTGTCCTCTGAGGGTTGAATACACAAATGTCATTGATTGACTAAAGGTCAAATTACATTGAATTATATTTTATAAAGGAGTGGGATGATCTATCTCCCTGAATGTTCTGAACTCCTGTTTCAATGTTTTATTAAGCAGGATGTCAGTGCCTGGAGCTGCAACTTCCATATCTGACAATGTTGTCTTTTTTCGACTACAAATCAATTGCAATCAAGAGTGTCTCTGCTGGTTGCAGCTAAGTGGTGCACTTAATTGTTCTCCCAATAAAAAATCCATGAAGAAAATCATTTTAAAAACAAAGATAGATGAAATAGCCTTAATATAATGTATCGTTCTCATTTCCCTGTGAATCTCAACGAGTATGAATGAACAAATATAATATGTGCAGTGCACCGATGGAGTTATTAGCACTTCCTAAGGCATCTGACACCTAGTGATATATATATATATATGTGTATATATATATATATATATATATATATATATATATATATATATATATACATATATATTATTATTATTTTCCATCCATCCATCCATTTTCTACCGCTTATTCCCTTTTAGGGCTCGCGGGGGCCGCTGGCGCCTATCTCAGCTACAATCGGGCGGAAGGCAGGATACACCCTGGACAAGTCGCCACCTCATCGCAGGGCCAACACAGATAGACAGAAAACATTCACACTCACATTCACACACTTTTTTATTAAATTTTTTATTTTTTTTTTAGCATTCCATTTTTCGGGTACAGAGGGATAGTGTGACTTTTGGGAAAAAATAATAAGGCATCAAAATCAGTGTTATGAATTATTGACCTAATAAAGGCTGAATTACCTCATCTAAAGTATTTCATTTTCCAACTTCATCCATCCATCCATTTTCTACCGCTTATTCCCTTTGGGGTTGCGGGGGGCGCTGGTACCTATCTCAGCTACAATCGGGCAGAAGGCGGCGTACACCCTGGACAAGTCGCCACCTCATCGCAGGGCCAACACAGATAGACAGACAACATTCACACTCACATTCACACACTAGGGCCAATTTAGTGTTGCCAATCAACCTATCCCCAGGTGCATGTGTTTGGGGGGAACCCACGCAGTCACGGGGAGGACATGCAAACTCCACACAGAATGATCCCGAGTGCAGGATCGAACTCAGGACCTTCGTATTGTGATGCAGACGCACTAACCCCTCTGCTGCCCATTGTTCAACTCGTTTTTGAAAATATTGCACATGTTGTGTTTTCCCATAATAAAATGCTGTTGTTTTGTTTTTTTTGTTTTGTTTTTACAAAAATAGCATGAAACATCAAAAAACAACAATAAATACTTAACAACGTCATGGATACTCCATTGCTAGTCAAATTAAGAATCCATGAAAAAAATTATTTGAAAAACAAAGATAGCCTTTATATAATGTATAGTTTTAATTTTTCTGTGAATCTTAACGAGTATAAATGAACAAATATAACATGTGGAGTGCACCGTTGGAGTCATTAGCGCTTCCTAAGGCATCTGACTAACAACATCACTTAGTAGTTGGATGCCTCCCTCCACCACTCAGTGCACTGCTCCCTGCTGTCAGTCATTTTTCTCATTGCTGGTACTCTTATTGAATTGCCGCGACCTCGCTCACGTTCTTCTCTGAAGCTAATAAAAGCAAGTGGGAGCGGTAGCAGAAGGACGTCAAAATAAACCTGCCGCTGGAATTACCGCCTTTTTTGCATTCATAATCTTCTTAGTATTCTCAAAGCAAAGCTTTGTCAAAGTCATAAATAGCGACCTAAAGCTTAAAAATGAGATGGTCATGAGACATGTGGGCCGCCTGTTTACCTCCGCATGGACCGATCCAAACTCTAACATATGTGGACACACTACACGGCCTCTACTCAATATGATATCACATGTTGGGTATGCCATAAAAAGTACTGGGACTTGTCTTTTAGGTTGAGGTTGTACGGAAGGGAAGTGTTCCATGCTCGGTGGAATAAACCATTTTGTATTTTTGATCAGAGATATCTGGTAGTTACAGATTGTATTATTAATATTAATATCACACAACATTTATTGAAATAATGTATAGTTTTAAATGACACAAAGAAAATCTTCACTCTTTAAAAAATCCCAGGGGCCCCCACATCCCTGTTTGAGACCCATGGCGATGTGGGATGAGGGTGGGTTAGAGCAGTGTTTTTTAACCTTTTCTGAGCCAAGTCACATTTTTTTCACTATAAAAATCCAAAAGCACACCGCCAGCAGAAAACACAAAGAAATAAAACTCAGCAGCATTGACAGTAAAAAGTCGTTCTTGCAATTGTTGGATATGACTTTAACCCACAACCAAGCATGCATCACTATAGCTCTTGTCTCAAAGTAAGTGTACTGTCACAACCTGTCACATCACGCCCTGACTTATTTAGAGGTTTTTTTTGTGTGTTTTCTTGTGTGTAGTGTTTTTAGTTTTTGTCTTGCGCTCCTATTTTGGTGGCTTTTCCTGTAGCAGTTTCATGTCTTCCTTTAAGCGCTATTCCTCGCACCTGCTTTGTTTTAGCAATCAAGACTATTAAAGTTGTTGCTATCCGTCTTTGTTAATCGTCATGTCATGTACGGATGTACTTTGTGGACGCTGTCTCAGTTCCACACGCTGTAAGTCTTTGCTGTCGTCCTGCATTCTGTTTTTATGTACTTTGCAGACAGTTCAGTTCTAGTTTTGTTTTGCATAGCCATCCCTAAGCTTAAATACCCTTTCTTAGTGGTGTTTCCCTTTTGTTTACTTTTGGTTTAAGCATTCGACACCTTTTGACCTGCATACTGCCTCCCGCTGTTGTCTGCCTATTGTGATCACGACAACAAACCATGCTCTCGACACCTACAAAGCTATTAGCTACCTGCTGCCCCCTACTGATATGGAAGAGTATTACACGGTTACTCTGCTGCACTCTCGACAGCACCGACACTCAACAACGGCACAATATTTGCGGATTATGATTACTGGTTTGCAAAAAATATTTTTAACCCAATTAGGTGAAACTGCATGATCTCAAACGGCACACCAGACTACGTATATCTCATGGCACAGTAGTGCACAGTGGTTGAAAAACACTGGGCTAGAACAGAGATAGTGACCTTTGACCTCACCAACGCTCTTTTTGAATGATTAGTCGAAAGCAACACATTACACGCATTTCAGAGTTTTAATGAGCGTGCTTTCTTCAGAGTTGGTAGACAGAGTCCTTCCTTTGTTGAATACGGTAGGTACTGGAGGTGCCTTATGACTTTTTTATTGGGGAAAATGTAAAAATTCCACATAACTTTATGGCCTCGGCTGACAGCAACATGATCTGACAAATGGTGTGCATTTTATTACAAGGGTGCCCCCTCCGTCAGGGGTGTCGTAGGGGGGGAGGCGATAAAAGTTCTAAGAGCTCATCTCGGGGGCGGGGGGTGGGGGGGTCAGGATTCCTAGCAACTGCCTTGCCTGTGTGTGTGTGTGTGTGTGTGTGTGTGTGTGTGTGTGTGTGTGTGTGTGTGTGTGTGCGTGTGTGTGTGTGTGTGCAAAAACTGAAACCACTGCAATCATTTGTCTTGGCAAAAAAAAATGCCAAGGTGCTGACAAGAGGGTATAATATATATAACTGGTGTTCACACTATTGTTACCACCTTTGCAAAAAATAAAACTATTTGCATTTACAAATGGAACCCGACAATTTGTGTTACTAATCACCACTGCAGATGCATGTTTTAATTGGGTTTTTTTGGGTTTTTTTTGGTATTTCTTTTCCACAATTGTGCAAAACATGCATCAAGCTGGCTGGGTTCCTACGTGCAGGTGTGTGTGACATTATGATGGGTTTATCCTACCTGTTGGTGCGGTGTGGTTCGGTTCTGTTTAGCCCAGCAAGCTGACTTCAGTCCTCATCGCCACTCCGCTATCCACATCCCCTCCTCACGGGCTGCCGGGCTTGCAAAGTTGCACCGCACACATCCACTCCCACTGGACACGGTATCAAACTGGGATTCCTGTAATGGGTCCCGAAAAAAAAAAAAAAAAAAAAAAAGGTCCGCTAAAAGTTCTACTCCTCTTTACGTCCTTCTGCGCGGGGATGGAAGCAATGGAACTTATAGTTCGAGAGAGCAGCAAAGACGGCAGATACAAACCACGTTAAAGCCTCATTTATCCTCGACAAGGACGAGTCGGGACAGATGTGCGCTGCTGTTGCAGTCAGACAGACTGTCGGTGCGCACCCGGGCTGCCCTCATGCAGGATGAAGCGCGCTGCGTGACTGTCTGGCAGCTCCAAAGTGGAGCAGCGCCCTCTGGCGGTGACGCCCTCAACGTTTCTAGTTCCGGGCTTGTACCAGGCATTTTACAGGAAACTTTAGCTGTAGTTTTAAAGGCCTACTGAAATGAGATGTTCTTATTTAAACGGGGATAGCAGGTCTATTTTATGTGTCATACTTGATCATTTCGCCACATTGCCTAATTTTTGCTGAAAGGATTTAGTAGAGAACACGTGTGGAGGCTCCTCACATATTCACATTGTTTTTAATGGGAGCCTCCAACAAAAAGTGATATTCGGACCGAGAAAATGACAATTTCCCCATTAATTTGAGCGAGGATGAAAGATTTGTGTTTGAGGATATTGATGGCGACGGACTAGAAAAAAAAAAAACGCGATTGCAATCGCGTTGCATTGAGACGGATTCATGTTTTTAGAGACATTTACTAGGATAATTCTGGGAAATCCCTTATCCTTCTATTGTGTTGCTAGTGTTTTAGTGAGTTTAACAGTACCTGATAGTCCACGGCCGGGTGTTGACGCGCAGTGTCTCGGGGAAGTCGACGGCAGTTGTACAGACGGCACAAGCTCAGCTGATATCCGGTAAGTGGCAACTTTTTAACCACAATTTTCTCACCGAAACCTGCTGGTTGAAATGTGGTCGGGATCCATATCCGCTGTGATCCATAGGAAAGTTTCAACTCCGTGAATTTTAAACAAGGAATCACCGTGTGTTTGTGTGGCTAAAGGCTAAAGCTTCCCAACTCCATCTTGCTACTTTGACTTCTCCAATATTAATTGAACAAATTGCAAATGATTCACCAATACAGATCTACAAAATACTGTGTAATTATGCCGTTAAAGCAGACGACATTTAGCTGTGTGTGTGCGTAGCGCTCACACTTCCTAAAAACCCGTGACGTCTTGCGTACACGTCATCATTACACAACGTTTTCAAGACGAAACTCCCGGGAAATTTAATTGATATATAGTTTCAGTAGGCCTTTAAAGGCCTACTGAAACCCACTACTACACACCACGCAGTCTGATATTTTATATATCAATGATGAAATATTAACATTGCAACACATGCCAATACGGCCTTTTTAGGTTACTAAATTACTATTTTTAATTTCCCAGAAGTTTTTTCTTGACGTCACGGTCTGTTAGGAATATGAGCGCTGCACACACACACAGCTAAAAGTCGTCTGCTTTAACAGCATAATTACACAGTATTTTGGAGATCTGTGTTGCTGAATCTTTTGGGAAGCTTTAGCCTTTAGCCACACAAACACACGGTGATTCCTTGTTTAAAATTCACAGAGGTGAAACTTTACTATGGATCAGAGCGGACATGGATCCCAACCGAATTTCAACCAGCAGGTTTCGGTGAGAAAATTTTTGTAAAAAGTCGCTTCTTACTGGATATCAGCTGAGTTTGTGCCGTCCGTACAGCTGCCGTCGACTTCCCTGAGACACTGGCGTCAAGACACCCGTGGACACACCCCTCCGACTATCAGGTACTATTTAACTCACTAAAACACTGGCAACATAATAGAAAGATAAGGGATTTCCCAGAATTATCCTAGTAAATGTCTCTAAAAACATCTGAATCCGTCTCAATGCAATCGCGTTTTTTTTTTGTTTTTTTTCTAGTCCGTCACTATCAATATCCTCAAACACGAATGTTTCATCCTCGCTCAAATTAATGGGGAAATTTTAGTTTTCTCGGTCCGAATAGCTGTTTTTGTTGAAGGCTCCCATTAAAATCAATGTGAATATGTGAGGAGCCATCAACATGTGACGTCATCGTCTGCGACTTCCGGTAGAGGCAGTGTTTTTCTCTTAGCAGCGAACGTGGATGTTCTCTACTAAATCCTTTCAGCAAAAATATGGCAATATTGCGAAATGATCAAGTATGACACATAGAATGGACCTGCTATCCCCGTTTAAATAAGAAAATCTCATTTCAGTAGGCCTTTAAGAGGGTTGGTAAACAGACACGCCGTTATTTTGTTGTTGAGACAGTTTTTTTTAGCGTGGCCAAGGAGGGATAATGTGAGTTGTTTTTTGTTTTTTGGGGGGAGGGGGGCAGCGGGGGGATAATAAGGCATCAAAATCAGTGTTAGGAGTTATTGACTTAATAAAGGCTGAGTGACCTCATCTAAAGAATTCCACTTTTCTACTCGTTTTTAAAAAATATTGTACAATTTGTGTTTTCCCATGATAAAATTGTACACAGCTTTCCGCCCGATTGTAGCTGAGATAGGCGCCAGCGCCCCCCGCAACCCCAAGAGGGAATAAGCTGTAGAAAATGGATGGATGGATGGAGCATGAAACATGAAAAAAAAAAAACACTTGAAAACAACTATTTGTTGTTTTTTGTATTCAAGTGTTTGAAAAATATAAAGCATTGCATGTTAAGAAAACATTTTTTTCAGTTTCAAATCGTTTTTCATGTGTTTTTCTCATAATAAAATAGCGTATTGCATGCTTAATGGGTATAATATATATATATATATATATATATATATATATATATATATATATATATATATACATACTTCTTTTTTTTCTTTTTTTTTTAGCATTATGTTTTTCGTGTAAGGAAGATATATGACTTTTTGGGAAAAAACTGTCATTGTTCCAAAAAAAAAATAATAATAATTAGGGGTGTGAATCTTTGGGTGTCCCACGATTTGATTCAATATCGATTCTTGGGGTCGCGATTCGATTATAAATCTATTTTTTCGATTCAACGCGATTCTCGATTCAAAAACGATATTTTTCCGATTCAAAAGGATTCTCTATTCATTCAATACATAGGATTTCAGCAGGCTCTACTTGAAGGTTTTTTGTTGGTTTTTTTACTTTGTCGAATGTACGTATTTTTTGACATGTTCCCAATGACTTGAAATTTAATAGATAATAGAAAATACTGTTGGAAACCGGACTGCAGGTGAAGTGCAGATAAAAATGTATTTAATGACAAAACAAATATAGTGCTGCAGGGAAGTGTACAATAAGCACGGGGGTACAAAGCAAAAAGCACAATGATGAATCATCTTGATTGGCAACCAGGACCAGGTGTGTCCTGACCACCGATCAGGAACAGGTGAGGAAGCCATCGCTCAGACAGGTGAAGTAATGGCAAAAGGGAGGCAAACAGGAAATGGAAACAAGTTAGTGCGCTGGACAGAAAATAAAACAAATGACAAGAAACTACCAATAATTGTTATGAGAGATAATGAAAACAATAAAATTAAAAGTGTTACAATATGTAACTCCCTCCATCCATCCATCCATCCATTTTCTACCATGTCCCTTTTTAGGGTCGCGGGGTAGCTGGAGCTTATCTCAGCTGCATTCGGGCAGAAGGCAGTGTACACCCTGGACAAGTTGTCACTCATTGAAAGAAATATATTTCAACTTTAAATATAATTTCTGAAGTGTTCAGTTTGCTAAGGAAATGAAAATGTATGTCCATTTCTGTAACAAATTATTTTATTCCATGTGTTTCTTTCACCATTTGTAGTTATGGATATGATATTTTGCATGGGTAATAAATACTCTAAAAAGATACACTTATTTTCTAGCTGTCACTTTGTTCTGGACCTGACAGCGATAAAGGAATTTCATCTATTATGCATTTTATATTTTCATAGCCAGAGCATAGAAAACCCGTTTACTTCCTACCTTCTAAATGCAGGTTCAAACATTATGAGAGCCTTCCAAATGAAATAACCCCCTTCAGTCACTTTTTTCATTGTGGTAACTGACTCAGGCTGAGCCAATCAGCGGCCATGATGCTGAACAGCTCTAAATGGTTTGGTCTCATCTAGTGGCCAGTACAACTGTAGTATTGATATTTTTACTTCATTTAGCTATTTTATACTTGAAAATGCTTAGTTTAGGGCAAAAATGTTGTAGATAATGCTGAAATGTTTAGGGTTTTTTAAATCTGCCTTTTATTTGTAGGGCGATGTGGTGAGGGGCGACTGTGTTTAAAGGTCAAAGTTAAAGTACCAATGATTGTCACACACATGAGGTGTGGCAAAATTATTCTCTGCATTTGACCCATTACCTTTGATCACCCCCTGGGTGGTGAGGGGAGTAGTGAGCAACAGCAGTGGCCACGCCAGGGAATCATTTTTGGGGATTCAACCCCCAATTCCAACCCTTGATGCTGAGTGTCAAGCAGGGAGGTAATGGGTCCCTTTTTTACAGTCTTTGGTATGACTCGGCCGGGGTTTGAACTCCCAGCCTACCGGTCTCAGGGCGGACACTCTAACCACTAGGCCACATTATAATCAGTATTACGCAATATAATTAATGTCTCATCATATCCACATATTTCTATCTATACACGGGGTGTGGCAAAATTATTCTCTGCATTTGACCCATCACCTTTGATCACCCCCTGGGCGGTGAGGGGAGTAGTGAGCAACAGCAGTGGCCACGCCCGGGAATCATTTTTGGGGATCTAACCCCCAATTCCAATCGTTGATGCTGAGTGTCAAGCAGGGAGGTAATGGGTCCCTTTTTTACAGTCTTTGGTATGACTCGGCCGGGGTTTGAACTACCAACCTACCGGTCTCAGGGCAGACACTCTAACCACTAGGCCACATTATAGTCAGTATAACGCAATATAATTAATGTCTCATCATATCTACATTTTTCTATCTATTTGTGCTACTGTTGCTATCTTATTAAAAAGTGATTCAAGTTAAAATTATAAGTTCTGTGAATGTATGTATTTGAAAAATAGGTGCGAAGTAGCTTTGTCAAATAGATTTTAAAAGGTACATAATTTTATTTTTTTGGGTCCTGTCCAGCTTCTCAGGCAAATCATATTATTGATGTGGTTGCCCATATCGGCTGTACAAATTTACTTTACAAAAGAGAAGTGTGGGATACTTCTCTTGTTGCCTTATTTGTATTTCACTTTATTAAATGGATTTATATTATTATTTGGCGCAACCGGATAGAAAGTGGAAAAAAAGGACGACAGGGGGAAATTGCGGGGACAAGAGGGGGATAAGACAGAGAGACAACAACAACAAACACAACAATAACAACAAAAACACAAAAACAACAGAACAGCATCATCAAATACGATATGTACAAATATGATAGTAAAAGTGAAAGCAGACAAGCAGTTAATGAAGTAAATATTAACACAGAAATGACAATAATAGTGTTCATTGTAATTTCTGAACATTATAGTGCTATTGTAGCTGTGAACAGCTGCCTCGTCAGCTGATGCGCGAGCTCACAACCGAGGCAACTTGGCAACCAGCCAAACCCCATTTAATAAAAATAAATAAATAAATAAATAAAACTATATTTTATGGTAAAGCACATCAGCACCCCTTTTCACCTTGGCAACCCCAAGTAAGCTGTATAATTCGGCACTAGTTCAGCCAGTCTGTTTATATGATCAGAGCCGATCTATTCACAAAGGCTGCTAAAAGCTGCTAAAGGCTGCTAAAATGGGCAAAAGAAGCTGTTTCATTGTTTGAAGAAATTGTTGCTTACTAAAGGAAAATAAAATGAAAAATAACAATGACGGTCTGGTCTCTGGAGTGAAATCCAGAAGCCATATTCAGCATTGGTACATTCTTTCAAGTGTGGGATAAGTACAGCTAAAAAAGCAGAACACTTGATAACTATCAATAATGAATAATAACAATAATTACCTGTATTATAAAAAACACAATTGTTTCAAGCACGACAATACATATATGTAATCATTAATTGAAATACAAAAGAAAGCAGATAAAAGGAGGGGAAGAAAGAGAAGCGAACGGTCTTAACCTTGTAGATTTTTGTAGTAACAGTAGGTCAAGGTATTTCAGTGTGTCATGTGTAACCCAGTTTTCCCTAACCATGAATTGATTAACGCGGACCCCGACTTAAACAAGTTGAAAAAAGTATTCGGGTGTTACCATTTAGTAGTCAATTGTACGGGATATGTACTGTACTTTGCAATCTACTAATAAAAGTTTCAATCAAACAATCAATCAACAACGTTGATATATGTTTGATGAAACGTCATTATATGCATGACTGTATGTATGCATATGTGAATGTATATGTACAGTATACCTACAAATTCTTCAGGACAACCTGAAATCATCAGCCCGGAAGTTGGGTCTTGAGCGCAGTTGGGTGTTCCAACAGGACAATGACCCAAACACATGTCAAAAGTAGAAAAGGAATGGCTAAATCCGGCTAGAATGAAGGTTTTAGAATGACCTTCCCAAAGTCCTGACTTAAACGTGTGGACAATGCTGAAGAAACAAGTCAATGTCAGAAAACCAACAAATTTAGCTGAACTGCACCACTTTTGTCAAGAGGAGTGGTGAAAAATTCAACCAGAAGCTTGCCAGAAGCTTGTGGATGGCTACCAAGCACCTTATTGCAGTGAATCTTGACAAGGACATGTAACCAAATATTAACATTGCTGTATGTATACTTTTGACCCAGCAGTCTTTGGTCACATGTTCAATAGACCCATAATAAATTCATAAAAGAACCAAACTTCATGAATGTTTTTTGTGACCAACAACTATGTGCTCCAATCACTCTATCCCAAAAAAATAAGAGTTGTAGAAATGATTGGAAACTCAAAACAGTCATGACATTTTGTTCTTTACAAGTGTATGTAATCTTTTGATCGCAACTGTATATACAATATTTTTGCTTCCCAGTATGTGCGGGAGCCAGAGTACATACCCAGCCACCAAGAGAGTCCAACCCAAAACAGCAGGTGTTTAGCCAAAAGGTACATAATTGGTTGATGTTACGGATGAATCTGAATTTGAATAACATACGTATGGTTGCACACATGGATGAAGTAATGGATCCCTATGGAGGTGTGATTTTGCATGCATGCAAATGTGTGATGCCAATCGTGTATCGTTGCACCCAGTGAACTAATCGGTTGGTCTGACGGAGTTCGGATTACTGATCTCTCTCTACCGTCCTCCAAGCAACAGTCTTCTCACCTCGCTGTCATTTCACTTGTCCATTGCTGATCCCTTCGTGTTATCTTCTTCACAACACCAAGGCTTTCTCTGACTCTCTCCCCTTCAAGTAGCACTTGTGGATAACCCACCCACGGGATTTGTCTTCTCTGTTCACTGGCAGAACACTTGAACTCGGCATGTGGACCAGAAGATAACACACGTTTGTAAGAGGCCAGTGCAACTTAGAAGCCCTCAAAAATCATCCTTTGGGATCAATGGCATTTGCACACACACACCAGTACCTATTTGTGAACACCCTCCAGTTGGTCGCCACCCAGTCAAATGCAGAGGGAATTAAACATGCCAATCGCAGACCTTGGTGCATTTCTGGTGCAGAAAAGATAGACTATTCCCTCAGAGAGGGGCTTTGCAAAGCATATGGCCGCGTTAGTGGAGCACACACATGCAAACATTATATTATTAGAGCAGATCGCAGTTGTCCGGTCACTTTTATTTGTCAAACATTACTTTCAGTCACGGAAGTGATCTGCCAAAAAGCTCAAAGTTGTGGACTAAATGCAGCAAAATCCTGTTGGACCCTGAGATAATCCCTCCTAACATGATGCATTTGCCACATGGCACACACACACTCATAATAATCAGAGCTGTTAATGTATCACATCGTGATTGTTGTTGCAAATCTCATAGGAAAGAGGTCTTTAGTTGTTGTTTTTGTCATTAAAGTCGTCAAATGTCAAGGACAGACAGCCTGTGTTGTTTTGCAACTTGCTACAAACCCCGTTTCCATATGAGTTGGGAAATTGTGTTTAGATGTAAATATAAACTGAGAACAATGATTTGCAAATCCTATTCAACCTATATTCAATTGAATGCACTACAAAGACAAGATATTGGATGTTCAAACTCATAAAGTTTACTCTTTTTTTTTTTTTACAAATAATAATTAACTTAGAAATTCATGGCTGCAACACGTGCCAAAGTAGTTGCGAAAGGACATGTTCACCACTGTGTTTGTTACATCCCCTTTTCTTTTTACAACACTCAATAAACGTTTGGGAACTGAGGAAACTAATTGTTGAAGCTTTGAAAGTGGAATTCTTTCTCATTCTTGTTTTATGTAGACCTTCAGTCATTCAACAGTCCGGGGTCTCCGCTGTCGTATTTTAGGCTTCATAATGCGCCACGCATTTTTGATGGGAGACAGGTCTGAACTGCAGGCCTACGAAGCCACACTGCTGTAACACGTGGCTTGGCATAGTCTTGCTAAAATAAACAGGCGTCCATGATAAAGTTGCTTGGATGACAAGATATGTTGCTCCAAAACCTGTTATGTACCTTTCAGCATTAATGGTGCCTTCACAGATGTGTAAGTTACCCATGCCTTGGGCACTAATACACCCCCATACCATCACAGAACCTGGCTTTTGAACTTTGCGCCTATAACAATCCGGATGGTTATTTTCCTCTTTGTTCTGGAGGACACCACGTCCACAGTTTCAAAATATCATTTGAAAAGTGGACTCGTCAGAACACAGAACACTTTTCCACTTTGCATGAGTCCATCTTAGATGAGCTCGGGCTTAGCAAAGCCGGCGGTGTTTCTGGGTGTTGTTGATAGATGGGTTTTGCTTTGCATAGTATAGTTTTAACTTGCACTTACAGATGTAGCGACCCACTGTAGTTACTGACAGTGGTTTTATGAAGTGTTCTTGAGCCCGTGTGGTGATATCCTTTACACACTGATGTCAGTTTTTGATGCAGTACTGCCTGAGGGGTCAAAGGTCTGTAATATCATCGCTTACGTGCAGTGATTTCTTCAGATTCTCTGAACCTTTTGATGATTTTACGGACCGTAGATGCTAAAATCCCTAAATTCCTTGCAATAGCTTGTTGAGAGATGTTGTTTTAAAACTGTTTGACAATGTGCTTACAAAGTGATGACCCTCACCACATCCTTGTTTTTGAATTATTTAGCATTTCATGGCAGCTGCTTTTATACCCAATCATGGCACCCACTTGTTCCCAATTTGCCTGCACACCTGTGGGATGTTCCAAATAAGCGTTTGATGAGCATTCCTCAACTTTATCAGTATTTGCCACCTTTCCCAACTTCTTTGTCACGTGTTGCTGGCATCAAACTCTAAAGTTAATGATTATTTGCATAAACATTTTTTTTTATCAGTTTAAACATCAAATATGTTGTCTTTGTAGCATATTCAACTGAATATGGGTTGAAAATGACTTGCAAATTTTGTATTCCGTTTATATGTACATCTAACACAATTTCCCAACTCATATGGAAACGGGATTTGTAGATGGAAATATTTGTAGCTTTTTTTATTTGCTTTTACAAATCAAAACAACAAAAAGAAGGGATAGGGAAGGAAATGAAAAGCATCCAACATTACAGTTACTGTAGTTATTAAAAAGATTTGCCAGCTTTGGAATTCACGTTTCATCAACTGTCCTATCCTATCATATCTTATATTGATATCGGATATTGGTCCGATACCAGTTAAAAAAAAACAGGTATAGGACTAAATCTGCTTGCATCTAAAATCTTTCAGTATAAACTCTGATACAAGCAGTCCAGCAGGGCATTTACCTGCCCAAAGCTGGAAAACCAATTAACGATTAAATGTCCTCTAATAAGCACACAAGGTTGGTCTACAAGTATTTCAGTGCAGTTCTTTACAAAAAGTAAACATGCTAGGCTATAGCTACTAAGAGCTAGCAACTACACAACACCTAAGCCAGAGGTGCCCAATATATATATATATATATATATATATATATATATATATATATATAAATGTTAGGTCAGGAAAAATACAGAGGCTATATCATCCCTACAAGCCTGTTTCGCAGGTTTCCCTGACCACTTCCAGGAGCAGCGCACCTGTGGCTGTTCAGGAGACCTGCCTTCAAAAGCCTGCACAACCTGCTATCCCGGGCCAGAACGTAGCTACCTGTCCTGTACGGTAAGCCAAACCAGTCTATATCAATGCAAACTCTCTCACTGTGCTTCTCCCCCTCCGTGTTGATTTGTCTCGTGTTATCTTGTCGTTCCAGTAGCTTCCCTCTGTTCCCGCGTTGAGAAGTGCGTCTCGTCTCCCCGCGTTCCCTCTGCTTCCCTGACTGCCTCTTGGATCTTGACCTCCCGCCTGGACACAGACCTTCGACGCCCCGCTATAGCCCCGACTTCCTGCCTGCTCTCGAACCTCCGAGCTATGCCTTGTCCCTCTTGATCTTCCGCCTCTCGCTCAACACTACCGGTAACACTCAACAGCTAACCACCACACAGTCTCACACACACATACACTTTGGATTTGTCACACTCAATTTCCTTTGTTTATGTATATTTTTATTTGTTATTTATATATAGTATACATATATACATATATATATATATATATATATATATATATATATATATATATATATATATATATATATATATATATATTAAATAAAACAGAGCTAAATACTACGGCCCCGTTGTCTGTGTCGTCTCCTCCTCCTGTACACAAAACAGTCTAGGTGTTATTTCATGCACAGTGGGCTTTTGTGTCTTGCTCAAGGACACAACAGACATTGACTAGGATGGAGGAAGCAAGGGATCAAACCAGAAACCCTCAGGTTGCTCGCACGGCCGCTCAACCCACCGAGCCACGCTGTCAGAGCCATTTACACAAACAAACTCATATAATGTGGATCTAATTGAGTGCAAGGTCAAAGGTTCAAGGTTCAAAAAGTTTATTGTCATGTGCAAAATAGAAAAAATGTTTCATATGTACAATTAAATTGTTTATTTTTTGTCCACAGTAGTGACGAGAACCATAAAGAAAAAAGGTAGTAACACTAAAAAAATAAAAATTGAAGATATATTTCCCGCGCTATAGATGTGTATACCGTATTTCCTTGAATAGCCGCCGGGGCGCTAATTAATTTAAAACCTTTTCTCACTCCTGCGCTTATTCAAGGCATGCGGTAAAAGTATACAGGCGCTAATTATTTTAAAACCTCTTCTCACCCCTGCGCTTACCAAAGGCATGCGGTAAATTTAGGCCTGCGCTTATAAATTTGAGTGTGATGTAAGGATACCATCATGAAAAGCACATTTACATCTCCATCACTACAAACTAACACAATATTAATATTAAGAATTGCAATTATATAATAACACAATATTGATATTGTTTATTTAAAGCGTATTTTACAATATTTTTTTTCATAAATTAAGCATTTCAAGTATGTAAATAACAAAAGGTGAGACTGACAAATGTGTTTAGAAGGTAATAAACAGTTTTTTTTATTCTCAATTCACGAAAATATTCGATTTATGATTAATGATTCAAACGTTTATCACTGTCTGAAAGAAGTTAAGAGGGATTACTGTCGTAGTGAGCGTGTGGCACACTCACTAAAGGCAATTATAACTATTTATAAATGGTTGATTTATATAGGCTAGTAAGGTAAAGTGTTGTACTTGACAAGTTTCGGCTACCTTGCTTCTGCAGCCTTCATCAGAGGTGTCAAGTGATGTTAGCGTGACGTTGTCTGTGACGTGTTATGTGGATTGTACCATCCCACCTGTAGTTGTGGGATGGCGGGGTCCCATGGTGTGCGTTGGGGGTAGAGCGGGGCGCCCCCTGTCTTGTGGATGTCTACCAAACGGCCGGGGGAGGCCCTGCAGGACTGTGTCCCAGGTGTGGGATAGTTTGGTAGACATCCAGACGACATATTCTGTTTATAAATATATTTATAAAGGATTTGTGAATTGTTGCTATTTTTAGAATATTAAAAAAAAATCTCACGTACCCCTTGGTATATCTTCAAGTACCATTTGAGAACCACTGCATTAAATTGTATATATCATACAGTGAAATGTGAGTGTTCGAATTAAATCATTACCTGTGCAACCACCAGGAATGACAGCCATTTTTGTGCTCATGGTCCTGAGCACAGCCTTTGTGGAGTCCTCGATGTGGCATCTGAATGCATCCCACACCAATAGATGTCGGAGGAACGCAATCCGTTCCCATACATCACGAAGCCATTGGTGCGTCAGGTCTTCATTCATCCACCCATTTTTAGACATTACCACTCCAACACCACTTATTTTGTCCGCTTCTCTATCCCTTCGCATTCCCTTGAAGACAATGAACGGCTTCAGCTTTTATCCATTGGTCTTTGCCGATAAACACACGGTCACGCGTGACTTCTCACGGCCTGTGGATTTGATTGGGATGCTTTTGGAACCAGTCAGATCCACCGTCATATCTCCCGGGATATCCGACCAAATTGGTGTCTCGTCCATTGCGCCAATCATGTCGAGTGTGAAGCTGTTCTTGATAAGCAGGGATCCCTCTTTACTGTTCATTTTGGCATATTAAATCACTTGGACCTTAAAGGGGAACATTATCACAATTTCAATTATCACAATTTCAAAAGGGTTGAAAACAATAAAAATCAGTTCCCAGTGGCTTGTTTTATTTTTCGAAGTTTTTTCAAAATTTTACACCTCCCGGAATATCCCTAAAAAAGCTTGTCCTGTTCTTGATTTTCGCTATTTGCGATGGAGACTGTCCATTTCCCTGTGACGTCATACAGGGCTGCTAATACAAATATGGCGGTTACCACAGCAAGATATAGCGACATTAGCTCGGATTCAGACTCGGATTTCAGCGGTTTAAGCGATTCAACAGATTACGCATGTATTTAAATAGATGGTCGGAGTATGGAGGCAGATAGCGAAAACGAAATTGAAGAAATTGAAGCTACTGAGCGAATAGCTATTGACGCTATTCGGCCATAGCATGGGTGTACCTAATGAAGTGGCCCATAGCATGGCTGCCTTATTAGCATCGCCGGTAAAATGTGCAGACCAAACGATCAGGACTTTCTTGTCTTGTGACACTGGAGCAACTTAAATCCGTCGATTGGTAAGTGTTTGTTTTGCATTAAATGTGGGTATCTAGTTTCAAATGTACATACAGCTAGTGTAAATAGCATGTTAGCATCGATTAGTGTAGCATGTTAGCATCGATTACCTGGCAGTCATGCCGTGACCAAATGTCTGATTAGCACATAAGTCAACAACATCAACAAAACTCACCTTTGTGATTTCGATGACTTAATTGTTGAAAATGCATCTGCAGGTTATCCATACATCTCTGTGCCATGTCTGTCTTAGCATCGCCGGTCAAATGTGCAGACACTCTGGCACATTCAATGGGGGTCTGGCGGCAGATTTCTTGCCAGTGGTGCAACTTGAATCCCTCCCTGTTAGTGTTGTTACACCCCCCGACAACACACTGACGAGGCATGATGTCTCCAAGGTTCCAAAAAATATTCTAAAAAACGGAAAATAACAGAGCTGAGACCCGGTGTTTGTAATGTTTTGAAAATGAAAATGGCGGGTGTATTCCTCTGTGATGTCACGTTCTGACGTCATCGCTAAAAGACCGATAGAAAGGCGTTTAATTTGCCAAAATTCACCCATTTAGAGTTCGGAAATCGGTTAAAAAAATACATGGTCTTTTTTCTGTAACATCAAGGTATATATTGACGCTTACATAGGTTCGGTGATAATGTTCCCCTTTAAATCCTACTGAATAGCTCTTTATTTTCTTCCCTTTATGCGATTTTAAATTCTTGAATTCACCGGATGTAGTACAAGTCATCATTTTGGAAAATGATGCCTTGTACTGCATCCGGTTCAAACTCGTCACGTGACAAGTTTGACCCGGAAGTATGCTAATTATTTTACGAAACTAGTTTGATACCGGGCTTCACGGTGGAAGAGGGGTTAGTGCGTCTGCGTCACAATACGAAGGTCCTGCAGTCCTGGGTTCAAAACCAGATTACGCATGTATTTAAATAGATGGTCTGTGTGGAGTTTGCATGTTCTCCCCGTGAATGCGCGGGTTCCTTCCGGGTACTCCGGCTTCCTCCCACTTCCAAAGACATGTACCTGGGGATAGGTTGATTGGCAACACTAAATTGGGCCTAGTGTGTGAATGTGAGTGTGAATGTTGTCTGTCTATCTGTGTTGGCCCTGCGATGAGGTGGCGACTTGTCCAGGGTGTACCCCGCCTTCCGCCCGATTGTAGCTGAGATAGGCGCCAGTGCCCCCTGCGACCCCGAAAGGGAATAAGCGGTAGAAAATGGATGGATGGATGGATGGTTTGATACCGGCAGTGAAACGAGGCATATGCTAATTATTCTGCGAAACGAGTTTTAACCAGGAGTAAACCGAGACATGAGATTATTATTTTGCTAAAAAAATTGGACCCGGCAGTAATTCTAAGCATGCGCTAATTCTAAGCATGCGCTTAGTATTTTGAGGAACGAGTTTGACCCGGCAGTAAAAGGAGGCATGCGGATAATACATACCCGGCGGCAATTCAAGGAAATATGGTATATTTTGCCGACTTGTCCAGGGAGTACCCCGCCTTCCGCCCGATTGTAGCTGAGATAGGCGCCAGCGGTAAGCGGTAGACAATGGATGGATGGACGGTATATTTAATCTGCCCTTTGCAGGAAATAATCACCCGATTAAAATTGTCCACATGTTGTCAATAGTTTGAGAAAAAGCGAATGTTCCGGGGTAAAGAAAACGGCAGTTCCTTGTAAATGGCCCCTCAATGTTCTTCAATCACGGCTGTTTCTACACACAGTCGCCACATTGGAAATATACACAGACAACCACTGTTATACAGTAAACACATTTTAGCTCGGCCCTGGCAGGCAGTCACACCAACGTTAACATATGAAAGGCAGCAGCTGGAAGGTGTTGCTGTCAGTGTGGTTGTTGCTTGTTGTGTTATCCATTTGGATGGCAGCGCTTCTGTTCGTGCTTTCTCTCGCTCTGCTTGTGCTCCCATTTGCATTTCCTCTCGCCTTTTTGTGGGTCTCCCACCGCCAGTCAATCATTCTTCGTGGTTGCCTCTCACTCTTGTGTATGGCTAATCATCTCCCTGGGGAAATGTACGGGACATGCACACATGATGCATTGACACTACAGACAGCTCTGAAAAGTATGGCCCCAAAATGCACTTTTCCATTCTTACATGTGTAATTTCTCATATGGTCTGAAATTTTACTCCATCAATCCATCCATGTTCTACCGCTTGTCCTGTTCGGGGTTGCGGGGGGTGCTGGAGCCTATTTCAGCTGCATTCGGTCAGAAGGCGGAGTACACATTATCCACAATAGTATGT
Source organism: Nerophis ophidion (assembly GCF_033978795.1). NCBI lineage: Eukaryota > Metazoa > Chordata > Actinopteri > Syngnathiformes > Syngnathidae > Nerophis > Nerophis ophidion. Next base: position 28,533,707 of record NC_084616.1, on the reverse strand, counting down.
AATGTTCCTGTGCTAGTTTCTGTCCAGTTGTAGATTAAATTTATGGTACTTTTGTGTATGTTTATCAGTTAAAGGGGAACATTATCACAATTTCAAAAGGGTTAAAAACAATAAAAATCAGTTCCCAGTGGCTTGTTGTATTTTTTTAAGTTTTTTTCAAAATTTTACCGGTCCGGAATATCCCTAAATAAAGCTTTAAAGTGCCTTGTTTTCGCTATCTCCGAAACCACTATCCATTTCCCTGTGACGTCATACAGGGCTGCCAATACAAACAGCATGGCGGTTACCACAGCAAGCTATAGCGACATTAGCTCGGATTCAGACTCGGATTTCAGCGGTTTAAGCGATTCAACAGATTACGCATGTATTGAAACAGATGGTCGGAGTATGGAGGCAGATAGCGAAAACGAAATTGAAGAAGAAATTGAAGCTATTGAGCGAATAGCTATTGACGCTATTCGGCCATAGCGTGGGTGTACCTAATGAAGTGGCCCATAGCATGGCTGCCTTATTAGCATCGCCGGTAAAATGTGCAGACCAAACGATCAGGACTTTCGCATCTTGTGACACTGGAGCAACTTAAATCTGTCGATTAGTAAGTGTTTGTTTCGCATTAAATTTGGGTACCTAGTTTCAAATGTACATACAGCTAGCGTAAATAGCATGTTAGCATCGATTAGCATCGATTAGCTGGCAGTCATGCCGTGACCAAATATGTCTGATTAGCACATAAGTCAACAACATCAACAAACCTCACCTTTGTGATTTCGATGACTTAATCGTTGCAAATGCATCTGCAGGTTATCCAAGCATCTCTGTGCCATGTCTTTCTTAGCATCGCCGGTCAAATGTGAAGAGACTTTGGTACATTCAATGGGGGTCTGGCGGCAGATTTCTTGCCAGTGATTCAACTTGAATCCCTCCCTGTTAGTGTTGTTACACCCTCCGACAACACACCGACGAGGCATGATGTCTCCAAGGTTCCAAAAAATTGTCGTAAAAACGGAAAATAACTGAGCTGAGACCCGGTGTTTGTAATGTGAAAATGAAAATGGCGGGTGTGTTACCTCGGTGACGTCACGTTCGGACGTCATCGCTAAAAGTCCGATAAACAGAAAAGCCTTTAATTTGCCAAAATTCACCCATTTAGAGTTCGGAAATCGGTTAAAAAAATACATGGTCTTTTTTCTGCAACATCAAGGTATATATTGACGCTTGCATAGGTTTGGTGGTAATGTTACCCTTTGATGCTGGCTTCCAATTAGTTCCCTAATTTAATTTTAATTCTCCCAATTGTTTTCCTACTATGTTTTAATTTTCTTATAACTTATGTTCCTGTCCGTCAATATCAATATCATATATCGATATCTGATATTGGTCCAATATCAGTAAAAAAAACAGGTATCGGAAAATATTGGCTTGCATCAAAAATCTTAGGATATAAGCTCTGATACAAGCAGTCCTGCAGGGCATTTACTTGTGCAAAACTGGAAACCAAAGTAACATTTAAATGTCCTCCTATAAGCACACAAGGTTGGTCTTTTCTTCTACAAAAGTATTTTAGTGCAGTCATTTACAAAAGGTAAACATGCTAGGCTATAGGCTACTAAGAGCTAGCAACTACACAACAGTTAAGCACACAATAGCACACAAGCTAGACATTCGAAATAAGTGTCATTAATTGAACATCCATCCATCCTTCTATTTATTTTATACTGCTTATCTCTCTCGATATTGTCTAAAACATAATATTTGTCAATATAAACAAGTATCAAATAATTATAGTTGCATGTTACTTACACATAATAATTCTCCAAGGTAAAAACTTGGTAGAAAGTATGTTCCTGTCTTTGTTTGGTTGATTGAAACTTGTATTAGTAGATTGCACAGTACAGTACATATTCTGTACAATTGACCACTAGATGGTAACACCCGAATAAGTTTTTCAACTTGTTTAAGTCGAGATCCACGTTAATCAATTCATGGTCTGCTTAGTTCCACTTACTTTTTTTTAGATTAAGTACGTTAATTTGTATTTCTCCAGCTGCTACAAGTTGCTGCTATACTTGCATTTGGGTTCCCTTTACTCAAATACACCACCAACAATGACATCAATTGCGCTTCAGTGTTTAATTACGCACTTTAAGCCGTGCGCGTATTCTCGCGTCAAGCCTGTGGACCTGCCCACCCTTGCAGTAAGTTAAGCAAAAGTACTGAAATCGTAATTTGAAGGTGTGTTCATTCCAAATGAGGCAAACTGTGGGAAAATAGTGGAGCATGGAGTTTTTCTAACACTTATGAACGTCACAGAAATCCATGAAAAAGATAACACTTTGAAATTGAAAAAAGGCAGTTTTCATCCAGGCAGTGCTTGTCATGTGAACATGTGAAGCCATAGTTATGTAGCGTGTGTATGCACACAACAACAGCTTCTTCTTCCTCATTGCTGTTATGCTTGTGTTCAGTAAAGTGATTATTGATCAAACTCCTCGTAGTGCCCGATAGATGCTATTTCTAATATATACTTACAAACGTTTGTATAGTAAAATGGTTCAATGATGACCTCACAGTCCAGCTGAAATCAATGTGTGACCTTTATGCGCCCCGAGATGTCCAAAAGAGGCCGATATATGCACGACCGCCCTGCATTTAATGCCGTGTTCTTCTCTTCCACTTGCATATGCAGAGACACAGCGGGTAAACGATGTGCATTTTGATTTTTGATAGTTCATTCAGAGTTGCATAGTGGTCCTTTATTATCCTCATCTCAATGGATGTTACCATGTGTCTCCAATCCAAGCAAGAAGAATAGATTTGATAGCATTCTGAAGGATTATCCTATCATTTTATTATGTGTAACGTACACTGCATCCGAACATCAAGTGCAATATAAAGTTTCACTTTCCTGGGATTTATTTCAGCATTAGTAGCGTGTAATAAGTCGATGGGAGATAAGGCAAATGCCCAGATTTTACAGAAAACGCCCACATTTAAGGGTTGCTCAGCCTAGAGTGTGCATCCTGAATTAAGTCGGGCAGTGACAGACTTAAGTCGAGGGGGGAGAATGCTGCACAGACAGAATCCGTACTATTGTGTGATGTATTGTGTCGCTTTTTCACTTCAGCACATGGGAGGATAGGCCCCTAATTCAGCAAACGGAATCAGGTGAATATAGCTTTTATAACTCTGAATACTGGAGGTTGAGGAGCAAAAAAACAAGTTACAGCTCATCGTCTATCACAGGCTGTTAGTAAAGTTGAAAAGCACAGCTGCCTATGGCAAAAAAACAAAAAAAAAAGACTTGATAGCAGCAGGGGTGCAACCTACCAGCTCGTCTCTCTCCTCCTGTCTGTATCTCCTTTTCCCTTTTTCACTCAAAGATGTAAATGTTCAAACAGACTAATTCCTTCAAAGCTGCAATGAGCATGAAAGGCCAGAGTCCTCCTGCATTGCTAATTGATGGTCTTGCATCTCAGCATGAATGCCAGATGAGTCTTGCTCGAGATTCTCATTAGCAGCAATGACACCACAGTTAGCTGCATTAAATTTACATTACAGACACTCTAGACACACCTTACACTGATCTGCTCAGTCAAATTCTAACTCTGAATTCTCTTTGCTAAAAACACATCCAAACCGCCCCACAATTTTCACAGAGTTGGACTAATTTTGCATTTACGTATGTAACCTAATTTTCACCAAGTTCAAGAACCCTACATTGTTGCTGTGTCATTTTTTTCTCTATTTGCAATGAACTGTAAATGATAATCTTATTTGCTATAAACACACTCATATTCCCCAATGACACACACTCTATTGCAAATCCATACAGACCATCAGTAGCAATTTGGTAGCACTTTATCACAGTCACAACTGTGAGTTTGATCAATTCCAAGACTTGTAGGGAAGGACTAGATGCATGACCATTTTTTTAATATACTGAGCCAGTGACTGCTTATTTGCATTTGGAAACTGTTAGTGTGATAATATATACATAATTATTCTAACTTTAGAATGCTTAAAGTCTGTTGCTTTAGTTATTAGCTATTGTGCTTAAGTTAGACTTTTTTCTAATCTATGCAAGGACAAGGCTTGAGGGGTGGCCTCAGCCACAGATGTTATCTTTGTTTTGGCCTGCTGGTAGCCAAGGACTTCAGGGAGCTCGGCATGGATGGGATAACAACACGCAGACGAGACAGAGACTTCAAGGATCTCAACGAAGATAAGATGACAACACGCAGACGAACTCGGCGACAAGGCAAAAATCACTTTCTGTCACGTACTATGAGTCCTGGACCTGCTTTACATAATATATGTGACCAATCCTTTTAGAGGTAGCCTCAGTGATGTTGACTATGGAACTCTGAATAAAAAGAAGAACACGGGAGCTGGACCTTAGAGCGTAGGGCGAGACTGTGACTAAGTGTGCAATGCCTGCATTCTCCTCATGAGCCCTATTTAACTCTGTGTCTGCTTGGTTCCTTGCTTCTTGTCTGATTAATAGATGTCATCAGTGTTTGAACCTGACATAAACTTTTAAAAAACACGCTAAGGGACTTGTCTTCTAAGATCCAAATATCACATGCGAACTATAAAACTGTGTATTACCTTTGGGTGTGTAGCGGGGGATCGCTCCTTGCTTCTTGTCTGATTAATAGATGTCATCAGTGTTTGAACCTGACAAACTTTTACCAACACGCTAAGGGACTTGTCTTCTAAGATCCAAATATCACATGCGAACTATAAAACTGTGTATTACCTTTGGGTGTGTAGCGGGGGATCGCTTATGACTGTGTGTACAATCGATAACAAGTGCAAAAGTGGTGCAGACCGCTCTATTTAAATAAAGTTTTTCACCATGGAGACCATCCCCATGTATGACATCATATGCTCTAATGGACCAACATGCGCTGTATTGTTATGTTGTGGAATACGCAGCACACATCACCTGAAAATGCATGTAGTAAGAAGTTTTTTCATATAGGAAATATATTGATAATGTGTCTCGTATATGAGCAAACTAACCTACAAAAATAAACAAGACAGCAAAATGAATCAATTGAATTTGTTTTAATCAGCCTCTTAAATCATCAAGCAGCTATAACTTTAGAAAATCATATGGCTTAATAGACTTTTTTTTTAAACATGATAGTCCAAACATGTTGGCACACACACGTAGGACCCTCTCCATTGTCTGACTTTACAGCGCCATCGCCTCCTTTCTCACAGCCATTTGTGCGTAGCTGCACCAATTTGCTTGCACATTTCAAACATGCTAAAAATATACGCAAAACAGTGGCCGCAGAACAGTTTTAGCCTTGATAAATTACATTGCAAGCACTAAATTAATATATTTGCATGTCCTCCTCCCAGTAATATAAGCGTTCTGAATGATGACAGAGATGCTTAATGGAATGTGCTCTCTATTTTGCTCTTTAAGAGACTCAATCCTCTGCACGCAAGCTTAGTAGAGCAGCTTTGCTTGCACTACCAAGTTTGCACTCCTATGTGTTTTGTAAACATCTTCTGCATCTGATCAATGTGAAATGATAATCCCGTAGACACTATAGCAGGGCTATTATTGTATGGGGCCACATTTCCGTAAAGCTAAATAACGGGGGGCCAATATTCTCCCCTAGAACCAGGATTGTTTTCCAACAAAATAGCCCTGTTGTTGTTCTACTGATGTTGTTCTATTGTTATTGTTGTCTTTGCTGTTGTTTTTGTCTCTCTGTCTAGTCCCCACAATTTCCCCCTCTGTCGTCTTTTTTTTTTTTCTCTTTCTATCCCCTCCTGCTCTGGCCCGGCTGCACCAAATGATAGTATAAATACATTTATCAATCAATCAATCATCAATCATCAATCAATGTTTACTTATATAGCCCTAAATCACTAGTGTCTCAAAGGGCTGCACAAACCACTACGACATCCTCGGTAGGCCCACATAAGGGCAAGGAAAACTCACACCCAGTGGGACATTGGTGACAATAATGACCCAGTGGGACGTCGGTGACAATGATGACTATGAGAACATGATACTGTGAAAGATCAATCCATAATGGATCCAACACAGTCGCGAGAGTCCAATACAAATAAGGCAACAAGAGAAGTAGCCTACACTTTTCTTTTGTAAAGTAAATCTGAACAGCCGATATGGGCATCTACATCAACTATACAGTATGATTTGCCTGAGAAGCTGGACAGGACACAAAAATAATAATAATAATAATAGCCCTGTTATGTGTTGCTGTGGACGTAGGCTTTTAGGGTTTGAAGGTCAATGCTAGGATCTGCCAATGTGTTTACAGTGATCCAAGTTCCTCGACGCAACAAGAGCACTCTGTTTTTAGGAATTTGCTGCAAAAATGTTTGTCTCCCAAGTTTTGAACCCAGCTTCGGGACCGGAATGGTGCATTCCAGGGCCGCCAGTATTTGCTCAATTTGATCATCGGGGTTCTTCGAGTCATGACCAAAATCCTATATTGTTTCCAGGTGTTCCATTTGACCAAATATCAACACACGAAGAAATAGATGGGCCATAACAGGAAATGGTCATTTGACCATTTTAATTGACTGCGGCACCTGCTGTCTCACTTGGGAGCAAAGTGATGACGCTTTGACTTATCAGATGTCCACGAGTGCAAAGAGTCAGTTATCCTATACGTGCACTGTGATATGCACACCAGCTGGAAAGCTGGAAAGGGGAGAGGCTTCACTTCAACTGGTTGCCATGGCTTTCTAAAACATTCAGTAGTGAAGGTGAAGATATCCGTACAGGTTAGTAATACATTCTGGCTTTGAAGATATAAGCAATATTTCTGGATGGTGCACTCTAACGTCCATGTGGTTTTACAATTACTGTTGGACAATAAAGCAAATGGTTGAACTTCTATGAAGATGCTTTGCTATTTATTTCACCAAATGCTTGGGATTCTGTCCATTTTATCCACACGATCCTTGCCCGATGGTGGAGACTTCTACTTCATCTTAGCAACAGGGCAATAGGGTCATGTTTATGATCTGCAGAACGCAAGCACTATGATACATGAACCTGTCACAATACAGTTTGGTTGTTTTTTTTATCGGAAAAACAACACCCGTTGAAATCTGGGATTAGGTTATTCTACAGCACTGATTCAGACAGGCCTATCTGTTGCTCCTTCTGTATTTTTAATCCTCTCCCACTCATTTTCCCTCTCTTCTTCCTTTACGGCCTCTCTCTTTCTCTCTCTCCCTCCTTTTCCAAATCTCGTAAACAGCTTTAGCGCTTATCTGGATGGGATCAAAAAGAAAAGGCTCTATTTGGAGGTTGAAGAGAAACATTTTTGCAGAGGTATTTTGTCAGATTTATAGACGCCGAAACAGAGAGAGAGCAGAGTCTTTTGGGGTTTAGAGGCAATTCCTACACTTGCATTAAAAACTATTGTATTAGCTGTGTTGCGAACCCATCCCTGCATCTAATATCCTGCCTCACTTTGGCTAAGTGAATATGACTAAAAAGCAAAAGCATGGACGCAGACAAGGCCAGCACCTGGCATAAACACGTTATGCAATCGTTTAGGGCCACAACTAGTAGGGGTGGCCACCAGAGATGCCGGTGACGTGTTGAGGTAATACCCCAATGACCGGACCTTTGTATACTATAACGGTGTTTTTCAACCCCGAGTGTAGTGTGAAATTTGTCTGGTGTGCCGTGAAAAATTATGCAACTTCACCTAATTGGCCAAAAAAATATTTTTGGCAAATCAATAATTATAATCTGTAAATAATGTGCCGTTGCCTAGTGTCTGTGCCGTATAGAGCTTGGCAGGGTAACCATGTAGTACGCCAGTAGGTGGCAGCAGGTTGTTAATTGCTTTGTAGAAGTCGGAAGGCGTCAGGATGGTTTGTTGTGATCCCAATATGCAGAGCACAGGGGAAGACGCTTGAAGGTAAAAAGGTATGTAAGGTGGCAGCAGGTTGTTAATTGCTTTGTAGAAGTCGGAAGGCATCGGGATGGTTTGTTGTGATCCCAATATGCAGAGCACAGTGGAAGACGCTTGAAGGTAAAAAGGTATGTAATGCTTAAAACAAAAATTAACAAAAGGCAAGTCCTGCTGGGAAAAGGCACTCAAGTATAGGGATGTCTCTGCAAAACGTAAGTAAAACTGAACTGGCTACAAAGTGAATAAAAACAGAATGCTGGACGACAGCAAAGACTTACAGTGTGTCCGTACATGACATGACAATAATCAACAATGTCCCCACAAAGAAGGATAGCGTAGTAGTCTTGATTGCCAATACAAAGCAGGTCAGGCAATAGCACTCAAAGACATGAAGCTGCTACAGGAAAACACCAACAAAACAGGAAAAGTCACCAAAATAGCAGCGCAACATAAGAACTAGAGCACTACACACAGGAAAACTAACTAAAAAAAAGACAACCTGGTGGAGTTTCATTTTTTAATGTTTTTGCTGGTGGTGTGCCGCTGTATTTTTTTAATGAAAAAAATGTACCTTGGCTCAAAAATTTTGAAAAACACTGCTATAACAGAGTTGTGACTTCAATTGGAATATATTCAGGTAATGAAAGGAGAAGAGATGTTTGTGGGCTCTTCATTGAGTCTGTTTCGATTGTTTGGCTATAGTATTACTTCTGCATTACAAATTACTTATGCTACAGTATACAAACATGTACATATATTTACAGTAGCTGTACTTGTTAGCTTACATTAGTTATTATAAAAGTGTTTGAACATAATATTTTGATGCCCTGTGATGAAGGGGCGACTTGTCCAGCGTGTAGCCTGCTGGACAAGTCCGAATGTAGCTGTGATAGGCTCCAGCGCCCCCCGCAATTCCGAAGGGAATAAGCGGTAGGAAATGGATGGATGGATGGATGGATGGATAATATTTAGATGAAGGCATGTAGTGGAAGAAGCTCATTCAGTTGAAATCATTTGCTGATACTTTTGTACCCAAAATTCAAAAGTCTCATCTGCGCCCCCGATGTATACTCAGCAACAGGCAACACAAATATTTTAAAAAAAATGAAATATATGGGCTTTTTTTAAACTGAAATACAGCCATTATTTTGTCAGCTGAAGGTAAGAATATTAAAGTGGTCCTTTTAAGCAAAACCATTTTTTTTTACCTGTTGCCACCTGTTTTTGTGTATTTGGGATTCCCATAACTCCTGAAAATTTGTATCGAAACCATGGAGGCGCGGCTTGGATGTTAATAACTATTAACACTTTTGCCTCCTCCAACAAATGCCATTTGGAATTTGAGAGTTACGTCAAGCTTTACCCGAAAAGATTTGCTGGTGTCTTGCCATTTTTTTTCAGTTGTACGTTTGTAGTCCAAAGCTGTAGTCCATAAGTTCCTTATTTTTCTCCATTCTCTTATGTGGGGCAGACCGTCTTGTGCATGCACTTTTATGCTAAAATTCCGCCAATGTCGCCATTTCTAATTAAAAATAGCATATAGTTCTAACTTATATCTGTCAGTAGACTCGATATGGAGGCGCTACAAACTACAACATGGCCTAGGTTGTGGGACGCCTGGAGGAGAGCTTTGACACGTAAATAAGACTGCTTAAAAAACTCTGGAGAGACAGTCAGAAAGGGGTTACAAGATAGTCTTTAAAACAAAATATTCAACATTTTGACCAAAGAACCACCTTTACATGTTATGTAAGCAGACCACAAGTAAGTGTTTAAAATGTAAGGAAAACAATTATATCACCCCTTTAAGGTTAATTGAAAACTGTGTTACTGATAAAGTAACTTGTAATCAAACTTAGTTACTTTTAAAACAAAGTAATCAGTAAAGTAACAGTTACTTTTTAAAGGAGTAATCAGTTGGATTACTTTTCCAAGGTAATCCGGTGGCCTCATGGTCAAGAAGGCTCTCGATACATCCAAGTCACTTTAGATGTCCACTGGGATAATTCAGGATCAATTGAATTATTAAATTGAGTTAATATCAAAGACTAAAATGGAGCCACAGTTTTTAAGGCTACAAAAAGACGCAGAAGTTTAAGGGGGCAAGTGTCATGTCTTGTGATCATGTTTTGTTTACTTATGTTGTTTTGTTCAAGACTCCTTTAGTTCCTGTTTATGAACCTCCCTGAGTTTGTTTTGGTTGCGATGGTTGCAAATTATGTTCACCTGTCTCTGATTAGTGTTCGGCCACTCACCTGCTACCTGAGCACTAATCAGAGGCATTATTTAAGCCTGCCATTGCCGGTCAGTCGGGCTGGCGTCATTGTTGTTCCATGCTGTTCATTCTCTTCATGCCATAGTTAATGCTTCATGCCCTGCACGTGAGTTTTGTTTATTCAAGTCTCAGTTTGCGAGTTTTTCATGTCCTAAATGTTTTGCCTTTGTGGTAGTTTTTGTTTTTTTAGCCAAGTTTGTTCTCCGCCTTGTGCGCGCCTTCAGTTTGCACTTTTTTTTATAGATAAATTAAAATATGTATTTACCTTCACGCCATGTCCCGTCACCTTCCTTTGCATTCCGAGAAAACAAGCCACACCAAAGTCCACGTCTTGACAGAATGACGCCAGCCCGACTGACCAGCAATGGCAGGCTTAAATAATGCCTCTGATTAGTGCTCGGGCAGCAGGTGAGCGGCTAAACACTAATCAGAGACAGGAGAACATAATTTGCAACCATGGCAACCACAAAAAATTCAGGGAGATGCACAAACAGGAAATAAAGGAGTCTTAAACAAAACATAACATAACTAAACAAAACATGATCACAAGACATGACAGCATGAGTCTTTCTGTGACCAAAATTTAAGTATATTAAAATCTTTACCATCACTTTAGTTCTCATTTTTATGTCAACGAGCTTGAGTCATCCCTGTGAACATGACATTAGGCTGGTTATTGCAATGTTTATGGTTATGGAATTAGTTTGTTCCAAACATGCTTAGTTACATTATGATACATCACAAAAGTATAGTTTTTCATTACTGCATGACAGAGAAGGAGTAGGAAGAAGCCGATGTTTATTTTAACATACCCCTTTTCTTATCGTAGCAATTACTAACACATTTGTTACTACTCTTTCCGTAACACAAAAATGAATAAATAGCTAAATCACTAAATAAATAGACAAATGAGTATGTAGAAACATCAATAAATAACTAAATAACAGGAAAAAAAAGTTATCTTAAATAAATAGTTAAGTAATTTGTGGTTCAAATATAAGATAAATACAATGTTCTCCTTTTTAGAAAGGGTCAAGATTTTTTTCACTGTTCTTTTCCTTGTACTTTGTTAACTCTTTTGAGTTTTGAACAGTTTCTTAAACTGGATCATTCTACATTGTTTGATTTCTTGCTTAATCCACTCCATAATTTTATTCCACATACTGATGTATTAAAGGTCTTTGGTTTTGTGTGCGCATACCGATGTCAAAATTTGATTTTTCTCTATAATGTCATATTTCTCCTCTTTTGTTAAGAATTGTTGTAATTTCTTTAGTAGCAGGTTATAATTTGCTTTCTACATAATTTTAGCTGTTTGCACCAACACATTGATTTTCAATTTTTTTGATTCAATAAATAAAAGGTTTGAATGTTCTTGATAGCCATAGTTATGTATTATTCTAAATGAAGTTTTTTTGTTACACGGTGAGTGAATAATGGTTCTATTGTAGTTATTTCCCCATATCATGTTGGACCCGCTCGACATCCATTGCTTTCGGTCCCCTAGAGGGGGGGGCGGGGGGGTTGCCCACATCTGAGGTCCTCTCCAAGGTTTCTCATAGTCAGCATTGTCACTGGCGTCCCACTGGATGTGAATTCTCCCTGCCCACTGGGTGTGAGTTTTCCTTGCCCTTTTGTGGGTTCTTCCGAGGATGTTGTAGTCGTAATGATTTGTGCAGTCCTTTGAGACATTTGTGATTTGGGGCTATATAAATAAACATTGATTGACATTGATTGATATGTCTCCATAATAACTCAGATATGGTAACACACCACCACCTATATTTGGCCTAGGACCGTGCACAAGGCAGACACATGTTTGTTAGTCACAATTAAACACAGGGCAGATATAGTATATCAGTTATCAATATTATACAATTTCCATCCGTTTTCTACCGCTTTCCCTTACTAGGACCTATCCCAGCTGCACTCAATTTTTTTAATCAAATTCTTTTTAAAATCATTTTGTTAAAATCGGCATATACTGGAGGCGAATGAGCACAAAACAAAACACAAAACCAAGAAAAATAGCACTATTTCAAACCAAACTAAAATGCAAAAATAAGATACAAAACACATAAGTATATAATGTTAACTTACCAATTAACCAATATCTACAATAAACTAAACATAAAATGGGCATATGGTACTGGAAGGAATCCAGGCGTTTTTCCTGGATATTGGGAAGAAACGAGATCCAAAACAGACTGTTGTGGAAGAAGCAGCGGCTGCTTTGACTGGCGCTTGGGTTAGTACAAGCCCTTCGAAACCCAAGCAGACACGAGTTGTGTAGCTTGGCCCAGTTTTGCTTTAGAACACCACAATTCGAAACCCATAACGATTACAATTTTGGGTCGCAAAACTTACCAAACAGAAGCACCCACAACCTCAAGACCCCAACATTGAGTTGAGATTTCTGTCTAAGGTATCATTCAAGTCCTCAACTGACACAGGATCTAGAATATTTTTCTCCAGATTTGGTCCAATATTTTCAAACTACTTATTAAAGCTTTCAGCTACTTTATTCATACATGGGTTTTTTTTTTCATCTTAGAAGTATTGAGGGTAGTAATCCTTCTAAGCACCATTTTTAATGCTATTAAGGATGCTGTATGTTGCTCATTGTTTTTGTTTTTGTCTAATAAGAGACTGTGCTATTTTTCCTGAATGTTTGTAAAATGCTGGGTAGCTTGTTCTTATATGATTTGTACTTAGTTTATGTCTTTGTAGATCTTTGTATAATCAAATATTCTATTTGTATTTTTCTTTTTGCATTTTTCAGTCCCTTTGCCATCCATGATCAATTGTTCTTATTTTGCTAAGTGGTTTTCATTGACAATGATGGTCATAAAGCATCATAAATGTATTGAAACATTACCATATGCCTCATCTACGTAATTTTTACTGTGCACATTATCCCAATTTTGTTCTAGCTGATGATTTCTACAAACCCCGTTTCCATATGAGTTGGGAAATTGTGTTGGATGTAAATATAAACGGAATAGAGTGATTTGCAAATAATTTTCAACCCATATTTAGTTGAATATGCTACGGAGACAACATATTTGATGTTCAAACAGATAAACTTTTTTTTTGGGCAAATAATCATTAACTTTAGAATTTGATACCAGCAACACATGACAAAAAAGTTGGGAAAGGTGGCAATAAATACTGATAAAGTTGAGGAATGCTCATTAAACACTTATATGGAACATCCCACAGGTGTGCAGGCTAATTGGGAACAGTTGGGTGCCATGATTGGGTATAATAACAGCTTCCATGAAATGCTAAGTAATTCACAAACAAGGATGGGGTGAGGGTCACCACTTTGTAAGCAAATTGTCGAACAGCTTAAGAACATTTCTCAACGAGCTATTGCAAGGAACTTAGGGATTTTACCATCTACGGTCCGTAAAATCATCACAAAATTCAGAGAATCTGGAGAAATCACTGCACGTAAGCGATGATATTACGGACTTTTGATCCATCAGGCGGTACTGCGTCAAAAACTGACATCAGTGTGTAAAGGAAATCACCACATGGGCTCAGGAACACTTCATAAAACCACTGTCAGTAACTACAGTTGGTTGCTACATCTGTAAGTGCAAGTTAAAACTCTACTATGCAAAGCCAAACCCATTTATCAACAATATCCTGAAATGCTGCCGGCTTGGCTGGGCCCGAGCTCACCTAAGATGAACTGATGCAATGTGGAAAGGTGTTCTGTGGTCTGACGAGTCCACATTTCAAATGATATTTGGACACAGAGGACGTGCTGTCCTCCAGAACAAAGAGGAAAATAACCATTTGGATTGTTATAGGCGCAAAGTTCAAAAGCTAACATCTGTGATGGTATGGGGGTGTATTAGTGCCCATAGAAGGCACCATTAATACTGAAAGGTCAATACAGGTTTTGTAGCAACATATGTTGTCATCCAAGCAACGTTATCATGGACGCCCCTGCTTATTTCAGCAAGACAAGTGTTACAACAGCGTGGCTTCGTAAAAAAAGAGTGCGGGTACTTTCCTGGCCCGCCTGCAGTCCAGACCTGTCTCCCATCAAAAATGTGTGGCGCATTATGAAGCTTAAAATACAACAGCGGAGACCCGGGACTTTTGAACGACTGAAGCTCTACATAAAACAAGAATGGGAAAGAATTCCACTTTCAAAGCTTCAACAATTAGTTTCCTCAGTTCCTAAACGTTTATTGAGTGTTGTTAAAAGAAAAGGTGATGTAACACAGTGGTGAACATGTCCTTTCCCAACTACTTTGACACATGTTGCAACCATGAAATTCTAAGTTAATTATCATCTGCAAAAAAAAAAAATGTTTATGAGTTTGAACATCAAATATCTTCTCTTTGTAGTGCATTCAACTGAATATGGGTTAAAAAGAATTTGCTATTCATTGTATTCTGTTTATTTTTACATCTAACACAATTTCCCAACTCATATGGAAACAGGGTTTGTATAAGTGTTCATACTATCTTAATTAAATAAAAGTTTACTTATATAGCCCTTAATCACAAATGTCTCAATGAGCTGCACAAGCCACAACGACATTCTCGGCTCAGATCCCACAACAGGGCAAGAAAAGACTCAACCCATTGGGAACGAGAAAAACCTTGTGAATTACAATACCTTTGTATCATTTCTGTTTTCTGCTTTTTTCTAAAACATTAAACAACTGAATTAACATCTTCCAAGACTGGTGATTTCATCATTTACTCCAGTGTTGTAAAAGCTTCTGCTGTTGAAATTAATAATTGTCAGTTTGTTCTCAGATTTATTGTTGCTACTATATTGTTCATCTGTATGATGAAAACAATTATTCCTGATATGAGAGAAAAAATGTGCATCTGGATCTATATCGTTCTCCAATTCCAGACTTTTATGTTCTATGGTGCAAAAGGTTTTCAGTTCCATATTTTTCTGTTCAACAATCTTTTGTGTTGCTATATGAACGTCTGTAAGTGTAGATGAATGTGCTCCAGGTCTTCTTGTTTAATGGTCCTTAGAATGTATAAGTGTTGATGTTGAATGCAGATGTTTGTTTTCAATCTGTTTAAGAGCTGTGAAATGAATTTCTGTTCAGATCTTTGATGCCTTTGACGACAAGTACTCTTGCTTCTGGACTTTCATTCAGGTTGATGTAAATTTTGCAGTTGGCGCTGAGTTCCCTATTTTTTCCCTGCTTCCTCAAGTCACATGCTTTCTTTGCAATGTCAGCATTGTGTTTTGGAAGGTGGTCGTTCATTACACATTTGTACCCTTTGGCTTTTTCCCCAGTTTCAGCAGTGCCAATTTGGTGTTCCTGTTGGTGAGTTTTATGATGATAACTGACGTGGTGTCTTGTTTCTTCTTTTCAGTTGTATGGGCATGGTGATGGTGTTAATATCGACATCAATTTCCTTTGATTGCAGATAGCTGAAAACTTGTTGCTCCGTTGAAGCAGCATCCATGTCATCAGGTTCTCCTCCGTTGTCAACTTTTCCAGCAAAGAATCGAGGAGTGATATATTGATTTTAAAAGTTATTTATTTCAAAAGTTAAGACAAAGTTATTTTAAAAAAAAAAGTGTTATCACCATTTAAACTATTTTAAGACATCGCCCATGTCTCAATAACCCAGAGAAACATCAGTGTGCAAAGTAAGGCCTCCAAAAGCAATTTGTTTCATTTGCCAGTGCAGGACCACACTGCATCCATTCATCCATCTCATCTCTCCTTCCCACCTGCATTTCTCTTTCCACACTTGTTTTCACTCCAAACTCCCCAATGTCCCTGATGCAAACACCCACACATAAATAATGAGAATCCATGCGGCCCATCGGCAGCAGGTTTGAGAGTATTTGATGGGAGATAGCGGGGGGAATTTTCCCCCAATCTTTCTTAGTTCCCAGAAGTGTATTTTACTCAACTGACTTACTGAGGAAAAAAGACACCAGGGGGAGTCGAGATAAAAGATGGTTTGGAAAGAAGAACAGTTCTTTGCTACTGGTAGAACTTTTTTTAATTTTTTTGAAGGGGCAGGATCAGATTCAAGCGTGAGTAGGAGGTAGGAAATATGATGGTATACTATAAATGTCAATTTAAGGAGAAATGTGAGTCTTTTTATTTGGTTTTGGCCTAATTTCAAAATCCCCAAAGTATATTCTGGAGAAGGAAAGGAGCATAACTGTAGTTCACAGTAGTTCATAGGCACTCAAATATTTCCAGTGAGTCCTCCTGATACACCTACCAAAGATAAAATAAACGAGGATGACATCATCTTGTGTGAAATGTCACTTTGTACATGAGGGACCTCTTGTGGTAAGACTTTGTAATGACCACACTGTAGGACAAAAAAAAACAGCAATTCTCTTTGATATTCCAACAAAATTGCACTGAATATATTTTTAACATTTTTAAAACCGGTAATCTAAAACCAAAAAATGTGTTTCCCCGGGCCGCCAATTGAAAAGCCATTCTCTACGCTTTAAGTCAATACATCCTCTCTGTTGGCTTGGACTTTTTAAGAAGAGCTAAAATCACCGGAGGACACAGGTACAGAAAACACCACTCAGCACACAACATTGCATTTGCCTGCACACACAGCAATAACCAGAGTCAGCCATTTATTGATAATTAGACGCAACAGTGTGTAAGCTCCACCCACAATCAGAGTCAGATCAATAGTCAGCAAGAACATACTATATAACAAAGTACAACACCAAGGCCCTTTGTATACAGGGGCAGCCTGACTCCTGTAATTTCTGCCTGAATCTTAAAAAAATTGAGACAGATTTAGAAAGTGGGTTTTAATAAGGGTATTCAAAATGGTGGTGATCAATATTTGTTCTATATGGCTGAGGTCTGTGCTCCTACATAACATACTGGTATCAGCAGACACTGTTATACCAGCATGGGTGTTTACACGAGTGGTTATCAAAAAATTTTCACCAAGTACTACCTCAGAAAACACTTGGCTCTTCAAGTACCACCAGAATGATCAATATACAATACAGTTGCTTAGTAGGCCTAAGTTTTATTCAAGAAGTATCTTTAATGTTTTGGATCACAGTGATATTACTCACCATTTGAAAAGTAACACATTGTGTTTGAATATAGGAAAATAAAACACTAATCTTAATTTGTTTTAGTGTATCACTTGATGTATTGTATACAGTTTACACCAGTGGTTCTCAACCTTTTTTGAGTGATGTACCCCCTGTGAATATCTTTTTAATTCAAGTACCCCCTAATCACAGCATAGCATTTTTGGTTGAAAAAAGAGATAAAGAAGTAAAATACAACACTATGTCATCAGTTTTTGGTTTATTAAATTGTATAACTGCAAAATATAGCTCATTTGTGGTGGTCTTTCTTGAACTATTTGGCAAAAAATATATAAAAATAACTTGTTGAAAAATAAACAAGTGATTCAATTATAAATAAAAATTTCTACACATAGAAGTAATCATCAACTTAAAGTGCCCTCTCTGGGGATTGTAATGGAGATCCATCTGGATTTATGAACCTAATTTTAAACAGTTCTTCACAAAAAAGAAATCTTTAACATCAATATTTATGCAACATGTCCAAAAAAAAAATCTAACTGTCAACATAAATATTGCATTGTTGCATTTCTTTTCAGTTTATGAACTTACATTCATATTTTGTTGAAGTATTATTCAATAATTATATTTATAACGGATTTTTGAATTGTTGCTATTTTAAGAATATTAAAAAAAAAATCTCACGTACCCCTTGGCATACCTTCAAGTACCCCCAGGGGTACGCGTACCCCCATTTGAGAACCACTGGTTTCCACCATGCAGTATATAAGAGTGAATGCAATTGCATGTATTCAATATGTTGCAGATTTAGTTTTTGTTACTTCAGGTAGCCAATTTGTGTGAAGTAGGCAAACTCTATAGGGCAGTGTGCATGTGAGCAGGGCTATTTCTGTAAATTATTGGCCCCCACCGTCAATGTTTTTGTTTTTTAGTATTCTTGACGGTGGCTGGTGTAATACACCCCATGTTTTTCTTTTTTTACGATTAACTACTTAGCAAGGGCAGCACGGTGGAAGAGGGGTTTGTACAGGTGCCTCACAATACAAAGTCCTGAGTAGTCCTGGATTCAATCCTGTGCCCTGGTTCTTTCTCTGTGGAGTTTGCATGTTCTCCCTGTGACTGGGTGGATTCCCTTTGAGTTCTCCGGCTTCCTCCAACCGCCAAAAACATGCAGCTGGGGATTGGTTGATTGGCAACTCTAAATTGGCCCTAGTGTGTGAATGTGGTCTGTCTATCTGTGTTGGCCCTGTGATGAGGTGGCGACTTGTCCAGGCTGTACGCCGTGTTCCGCCCAAATGCAGCTGAGATAGGCTTCAGCACCCCCCGTGATCCCAAAGGGACAAGCGGTAGAAAATGGATGAATGGATGGCACTTAGCAAGTCAAGAGTTTTAATATGTCAAATAATGTGTTATTAGTTGTGTTGTAACTTTTTTTGCATTTAGGCTTCTCAAATGTTCCAGTAACACATTTTACAAGATAACATTAAACACATCATAACGTAAATGACCTTAGTCAGATGCTCATATTTATTATGATGGGCATCTGGCCAAGGTCATTATTCAGTTATTTAGTAATTATTTATTATTAATAGTGTTTAATAATTACTCGGTAATTCTTAACTACTGACTAGAAATTGAATTTGGGGCGGCATGGCGTAGTGGGTGGAGCGGCCGTGCCAGTAATCTGAGGGTTGCAGGTTCGCTTCCCACCTATTGACATCCAAAATCGATGCCGTTGTGTCCTTGGGCAGGACACTTCACCCTTTCCCCCGGTGCCGCTCACACTGGTGAATGAATGATGAATGAATGATTGGTGGTGGTCGGAGGGGCCGTAGGCGCAAACTGGCAGCCAGGCTTCCGTCAGTCTACCCCAGGGCAGCTGTGGCTACATATGTAGCTTACCACCACCAGGTGTGAATGAATAATGGGTTCCCACTTCTCTGTGAGCGCTTTGAGTATCTAACAATAGAAAAGCACAATATAAATCCAATCCATTATTATTATTATTATGAATGCATTATAAAACAATTCAATCCAGCTTCTGAAGGAAGCATAGTGGAGTACTGTCCGACAGTGTTACACAAATGCACATTAACTGGCAACTTTTTTTTTTAATGAACTGCTGACTTGTCCAGGGTGTAGTGCTGTCAGATGATAGCTAACCTAGAATCCAGGGTCCAGCCTGCGCCCGGTCAACAGTAATAATATAACAGACATTAAATGAACAAGTAGGCTATTTGTTTTAACCACCCCTCAGTAGTTTTACTCTCCCACCATTCTTAGAAAAAAAGTTTTTATCGTCCTGGTTCTCTGCTCTGCTGTTTCTACTCCCGGCCTTCTTCTCAACCCTTTGTTGTGCTTTTAGGGGGCATCCTAACCCTGCTGGAGTTCGCTCGCGAGTCGTGCTTACTTAATTCTGATGAGGAAGAACCATGGGATGAATGAACCGTGGTGTGGATAGACCAAACTATTTTTTTAAAATGGGGTAAAGAGTGTCATTGAAATATCAAAGCCCAACCTAAGAACTTTTAGTTTTGGTTGATTTTGGCAGTGTCAGTGGAGTGTCAGTGGTTTGCCCGAAATACCACATTTCCCCATAAGGACCAACGAATACAGCGTCAAACAAATTCAGTATGACTGAGCTTCCCACAGTAGGAACCTACATATTTTACTCAAACTTTATATTTGCAGTTTGTGGTCATTGCATCGTTTTTTCTTTGTAGAGTACTTTTGAGTTTGTTGCTTGGCTGTTCATGTCAGTTTGGAACTGCAACTACTAAGCTGATGGCTATTGATTGCTATCATGCAAATTTCCGATAGCTAACATTAGCACTATCGTTTTGATTTGAGCATCAAAAGTTACTTACTAGTCCATCATGAACCCAGCCAGAAATCCCTCCTCATCTTTAAAGCTCGAGAGAAAACTGGGCCAATTTTAATCCTTGATTGTCTTTTTATCCGTGTAACCTCCATTTTTATTTTGTCTCCTCAGATAAAACTTTTCTTTCCTTTGGTTCTTGCCACCCTTCTCAAAGTTTCTCATTTCCAGTAAAAGCAATTCAGGCCCCTTCAGGATCGAGGTGTCATTCAACTTGTAAGTCCATGTATCATCTTATATTTTATGAAGGTTTACGAAAATATTTTATGATGGTTTAAAAGTTACTTGGTGCTGCTTTAAAATTAGAATTTTCTATGACTTGTGGCATTGTTTGAATTCAGATTAATTTGTATGACTATATATTTAGTTCAGTGTAAGCATAATCATTTTGCCATAGAAGCTACTGGGGGTATTTGTGGGCCCTAGCAGGCTGTGGGCACTTAGAATTGTCATCACTTTTCCTCCTATAGAATTGATTGATTGATTGATTGATTGATTGATTGAAACTTTTACTAGTAGATTGCACAGTTCAGTACATATTCCGTACAATTGACCACTAAATGGTAACACCTGAATAAGTTGTTCAACTTGTTTAAGTCGGGGTCCACGTAAATCAATGCATAAAGAATGGCCCTGCTTGTGAATCATTATTTGTCTGTTTCACTGTGAGTTTTAATAACCGAGTAGGTTGTCCGGTACCATCTAACACCAGTAGATGGTGTTGTGTCCCCACACTGCCATTGGTGCTGTTCCTCAAGGGTGACGTGAGGTTATCTTTTACTTCCTATCGAATTGGGAAGAAAAATTCCTCTGGGACATGAGAGGAGTCTCACTATTATCACTTCAGCTTGAAACATGTCCTCATCATAATTAGGCATTGCATTTAAAACACATTGCAGTTGTAGTCAATTGTACGAACTATGTACTGTACTGTGCAATCTACTAATGAAAGTCTCAATTAATCAAAAGTGTTTTTAAGATTCAAGATTGTTTATTGTCATAGTTTCCTGACCTAAGGTATATTCCACTCTACTCTGGTATTGATCACTGTATAATGGATAAACCCCGGAAATCTTGACTATATATATATATATATATATATATATATATATATATATATATATATATATATATATATATACATATGTATATATATACACAGGACTGTCTCAGAAAATTTGAATATTGTGATAAAGTCCTTTATTTTCTGTAATGAAACTAAGAACATGGAAATGTCATACATTCTGGATGCACTACTCATCAACTGAAATATTGCAAGCCTTTTATTATTTTAATATTGCTGTTTATGGCATACAGCTTAAGAAAACTCAAAAATCCTATCTCAAAAAATTTGAATATTTTCTCAAAGTAAAAAAAAAAGATTTATAACAGCGAAACAAAATCAAGCATTTGAACATGTCAATTAATGCACTAAGTACTAGGTTAGGAATCCTTTCGCATGAATTACTGCATCAATGCAGCGTGGCATGGAGGCAATCGGCCTGTGGCATTGCTGGGTTGTTATGGATGCCCAGGATGCTTCACTAGCGGCCTTAAGCTCATTTGCATTATTGGGTCTGGTGTCTTTCAGCTTCTTCTTCACAATACCCCACAAATTCTTTATAGGGTTCAGGTCAGGGAGGTTGGCAGGCCAATCGCGGACAGTAATGCCATGGTCAATACACCAGTTACTGGTGGTTTTGGCATGCCAAAATAGGTGCCAGATCATGCTGGAAAATGAAATCATCATCTCCATAGAGCTTTTCGACAGATACAGATACAATAGCCGTATTCCCATGGTCAAACCAGTCCTGAACCAAGACAACGCAAGAAGCGTCTGCAGACGGACAGTTGCAGAGTGGTCCAGAGTCCTGTTTTCAGA
Organism: Nerophis ophidion; assembly: GCF_033978795.1. Lineage (NCBI taxonomy): Eukaryota > Metazoa > Chordata > Actinopteri > Syngnathiformes > Syngnathidae > Nerophis > Nerophis ophidion. The sequence continues at coordinate 28,511,690 of NC_084616.1, read as the reverse complement.
CGAAAGCAAATTTTGTATTTAATTTGGAAGTCAAGGCGCTATAGTCTAGAGGAATGCTGAAAAGGAGCAAAATCCAAGTTGCTTGAAATCCAGTGTGTTCCCTCAGTCAGCAATGGTTTGGGGAGCCATGTCAGCTGCTGGTTTTGGTCCAATGTGTTTCATCAAGTCCAGAGTCAATGCAGCTGTGTACCAAGAGCACTCCGTGCTTCAATCTGTTGTAAAGCTCTATGGAGATGATGATTTCATTTTCCAGCACGATCTAGCACCTGCCCAAAGTGCCAAAACCACCAGTAACTGGTGTATTGTCCATGGCATTACTGTCCGTGATTGGCCAGCCAACTCCCCTGACATGAACCCTATAGAGAATTTGTGGGTTATTGTGAAGAAGAAGCTGAAAGACACCAGACCCAATAATGCAAATGAGCTAAATTAGATTAGATAGTACTTCATTTATTCCGTCAGGAGAGTTCCTTCAGGAAAATTGACATTTTCAGCACAATCCCATTCAAGATCAGACAAACATTACAGGGAGACAGAACAGGATCGCTGACGGGTCTGCCGGCTTCCAGCGCCCCTTACAAAAAAGATGAGATACAGGTAAACAAGGGGGCGGGGGGGGGGGGGGGGGGGGAGAGAAAAAAAATAGAAGATTAAAATAAAATTTAAAAAATCAGTCTTAGCCTGGGCCCTGGAGAGGGGGTGCAGACTGAGGCCAAGGGAGAAAAACAACTCATAGCCATAGAACACAACCATCTTAGATGTGTGTAAGAGGGAAACATCAAACATCAAAGAACACAGAGGACATTAAAGACATTAAAGCAGCAGATACAACCAGACACTTCTACATACAGGCCGCTATTGAAGCATCCTGGGCATCCATAACAACCCAGCAACGTCACAGGCCGATTGCCTACATGCCACACCCCATTGATGCAGTAATCCATGCGAAAGGATTCCTAACCGAGTACTTAGTGCATTAATTGACATTTTCAAATGTTTGATTTTGTTTTGCTGTTATAAATTTTTTTTTTTTACTTGGTCTGAGGAAATATTCAAATTTTTTGAGATAGGATTTTTGAGTTTTCTTAAGCTGTATGCCATAATCAGCAATATTAAAATAATAAAAGGCTTGCAATATTTCAGTTGATGTGTAGATCATCCAGAATGTATGACATTTCCATGTTTTTAGTTTCATTAAAGAAAATAAAGGACTTTATCACAATATTAAAATTTTCTGAGACAGTCCTGTGTGTGTGTGTGTATCTATATATATATATAGATATATATATATATATCTATATATATATATATATGGTTGATTGATTGATACTTTTATTAGTAGATTGCACAGTTCAGTACATATTCCGTACAATTGACCACTAAATGGTAACACCTGAATACATTTTTCAACTTGTTTAAGTCGGGGTCCACGTTAATCAATTCATGGTACAAATATATACTATCAGCATAATACAGTCATCACACAGGTTAATCATCATTAAATGTACATTGAATTATTTACATTATTTACAATCCGGGGGGTGGGATGAGGAGCTTTGGTTGATATGTATATTTATGCACAGTTAAACAGACAGTTTGCCGTACAATGACAATCTTACTTTGCTAGTCCACCCTTTCACAAGTCACACGGTACTTAGCTAAACATGAAAAAAAAAAGTATATACAAGTCACAGTAAATAACATAGTTTTATTGCACATTCTGATTGACAGAATGCACATACGTTATAACAGACATCTTAAAGAGTAGGCTGTTTTTGTGTCACTAATAATATAAGTAAAAAATAGCAGGTTAAAACCATTGAATCTGTGTCCGAATCAAAGCCAAACAAGTGACGTCATACTGTCACCGTATAGGGGCGGGCACATTGTAACGGCTGAATATTTTAAGCCAATGGCCTGCAGGCTATTGGAAGTCAAAACCAATAAGATGTAATGTTGCGTTCACTGTAGTCCGGATTTTTCTCAGTTCGACACATAGCGAGGCAAATGAAAATAATTTGGGGATTTCAAAACCGATACTTCGGGATGAACCATCGCATTACTATTAAAAATATTAAAAAGCTACTAATTGATAAAGTTATTCCAAGTAAAGAAAAGCGCTGGCTACCGAAGAAATATACGGGATGATTTTAAAGTTTACTACGGGAACCATCGCATTACTATTAAAAATATTAAAAAGCTACTAATTGATAAAGTTATTCCAAGTAAAGAAAAGCGCTGGCTACCGAAGAAATATACGGGATGATTTTAAAGTTTACTACGGGTACCTGAATGCAACATTTAGGGAGTGTTGCGTCCGATTCCTTCTCGGGTGTAATATACACACCGCTGCTGCTTCATCCAGGGCGATTGGGGGAGGGAAACACGGAGGTCCTCCGTATTTGAAAGTCTTCTGTGGCCGAGGTAGGTGAACAACTAACCCCCACCTCAAAAGCCTCAGTGGCTTACATTTTGTAGGGAGGAAAAAGTCAGTTTGAGATCAAAGTTAAACTGCCGCGGCTGTGGAGCTTGCTAGCTAGCTAACAGCAGCTCGCTGACTTGTTGAAACCTGCTACTTTTTGACTCCGAAGTTCCCTTTTATACGTGACAAATATTTATCAAGGTTTCTTCGGCGTGGTGTGAGATACGTCACCTTTCGTGTGCTACGACGTTTTCCTCTCTTGGGCGAGACGTTGAAACAGTTTAGTTTATAATACATTGAAACAAGGGCTGTCTCGATGACGTCATCCAACGTTGAAGTTTAGACATTAAGGCTAATATTGTGGAAAAGTGGTTTGGCTTCTTTCGTTAAATGCATCTGTGTGTGTTTCCAAATGTCACAAATTATTTGTCAAAGCAAGTTGACCATTAGGCCTGTTTGAAATGTTGCTAAAGTGTTTCTCCGGAGAACTAAAGGCCACCACACCCTTGTTGTGCTGCTTGGCTTCACTTCATTAGTGCAGACCAGGGGTCACCAACTCGGTGCCCGCGGGCACCAGGCAGCCCGTAAGGACCAGATGAGTAGCCCGCTGGCCTGTTCTAAAAATAGCTCAAATAGCAGCACGTACCAGTGAGCTGCCTCTATTTTTTTATGTTTTATTTATTTACTAGCTCCTCTCTGAGCTGCTACCTTACCGTGGTAGAGGAGTTTGCGTGTCCCAATGATCCTAGGAGCTATGTTGTCTGGGGGTTTTCATGCCCCCTGGTAGGGTCTCCCAAGACAAACAGGTCCTAGGGTGAGTGATCAGACAAAGAGCAGCTCAAAGACTTCTATGGAATTACAACGAAATGAACCCAGATTTCCCTCGCCCCGGACGTGGGTCACCGGGGCCCCGCTCTGGAGCCAGGCCCGGAGTTGGGGCACGATGGCGAGCGCCTGGTGGTCGGGCCTGTTCCCATGGGGCCCGGCCGGGCACAGCCCGAAGAGGCAACGTGGGTCATCCCTCCAATGGGCTCACCACTCATAGGAGGGGCCATAGAGGTCGGGTGCATTGTGAGCTGGGCGGCAGCCGAAGGCAGGGCACTTGGCGGTCCGATCCTCGGCTACAGAAGCTAGCTCTTGGGACGTGGAACGTCACCTCACTGGGGGGGAAGGAGCCTGAGCTAGTGCGCGAGGTAGAGAAGTTCCGGCTGGATATAGTCGGACTCACCTCGACGCACAGCAAGGGCTCTGGAACCAGTTCTCTCGAGAGGGACTGGACCCTCTTCCACTCTGGCGTTGCCGGCAGTGAGAGGCGACGGGCTGGGGTGGCAATTCTGGTTGCCCCCCGGCTCAAAGCCTGTACGTTTGAGTTCAACCCAGTGGACGAGAGGGTAGCTTCCCTTCGCCTTCGGGTGGGGGGACGGGTCCTGACTGTTGTTTGTGCTTACGCACCAAACAGCAGTTCAGAATACCCACCCTTTTTGGGTACACTCGAGGGAGTACTGGAAAGTGCTCCTCCGGGTGATTCCCTTGTCCTACTGGGAGACTTCAACGCTCATGTTGGCAACGACAGTGAAACCTGGAGAGGCGTGATTGGGAAGAATGGTCGCCCGGATCTAAACCCGAGTGGTGTTTTGTTATTGGACTTTTGTGCTCGTCACAGTTTGTCGATGAACAAACACCATGTTCAAACATAAGGGTGTCCATATGTGCACTTGGCACCAGGACACCCTAGGCCGCAGTTCCATGATCGACTTTGTAGTTGTGTCATCGGATTTGCGGCCTCATGTTTTGGACACTCGGGTGAAGAGAGGGGCGGAGCTTTCTACCGATCACCACCTGGTGGTGAGTTGGCTGCGATGGTGGGGGAGGATGCCGGACAGACCTGGCAGGCCCAAGCGCATTGTGAGGGTCTGCTGGGAACGTCTGCAGAGTCTCCTGTCAGAGAGAGTTTCAATTCACACCTCCGGGAGAACTTTGAACATGTCACGAGGGAGGTGCGGGACATTGAGTCCGAGTGGACCATGTTCCGAACCTCTATTGTCGAGGCGGCTGATTGGAGCTGTGGCCGCAAGGTTGTTGGTGCCTGTCGTGGCGGTAATCCCAGAACCCGTTGGTGGACACCAGCAGTGAGGGATGCCGTCCAGCTGAAGAAGGAGTCCTATCGGGTTCTTTTGGCTCATAGGACTCCGGAGGCAGTGGACGGGTACCGACGGGCCAAGCGGTGTGCAGCTTTAGCGGTCGCGGAGGCAAAAACTTGGACATGGGAAGAGTTCGGGGAAGCCATGGAAAACGACTTCCGGACAGCTTCGAAGCGATTCTGGACCACCATACGGCGCCTCAGGAAGGGGAAGCAGTGCACTATCAACACCGTGTATGGTGCGGATGGTGTTCTGCTGACTTCGACTGCGGATGTTGTGGATCGGTGGAGGGAATACTTCGAAAACCTCCTCAATCCCACCAACACGTCTTTCTTTGAGGAAGCGGTGCCTGGGGAATCTGTAGTGGACTCTCCTATTTCTGGGGCTGAGGTCGCTGAGGTAGTTAAAAAGCTCCTCGGCGGCAAGGCCCCGGGGGTGGATGAGATCCGCCCGGAGTTCCTTAAGGCTCTGGATGCTGTGGGGCTGTCTTGGTTGACAAGACTCTGCAGCATCGCGTGGACATCGGGGGCGGTACCTCTGGATTGGCAGACCGGGGTGGTGGTTCCTCTCTTTAAGAAGGGGGACCGGAGGGTGTGTTCCAACTATCGTGGGATCACACTCCTCAGCCTTCCCGGTAAGGTTTATTCAGGTGTACTGGAGAGGAGGCTTCGCCGGATAGTCGAACCTCGGATTCAGGAGGAACAGTGTGGTTTTCGTCCTGGTCGTGGAACTGTGGACCAGCTCTATACTCTCGGCAGGGTTCTTGAGGGTGCATGGGAGTTTGCCCAACCAGTCTACATGTGCTTTGTGGACTTGGAGAAGGCATTCGACCGTGTCCCTCGGGAAGTCCTGTGGGGAGTGCTCAGAGAGTATGGGGTATCGGAATGTCTTATTGTGGCAGTCCGCTCCCTGTATGATCAGTGTCAGAGCTTGGTCCGCATTGCTGGCAGTAAGTCGGACACGTTTCCAGTGAAGGTTGGACTCCGCCAAGGCTGTCCTTTGTCACCGATTCTGTTCATAACTTTTATGGACAGAATTTCTAGGCGCAGTCAAGGCGTTGAGGGGTTCCGGTTTGGTGGCCACAGGATTAGGTCTCTGCTTTTTGCAGATGATGTAGTCCTGATGGCTTCATCTGGCCGGGATCTTCAGCTCTCACTGGATCGGTTCGCAGCCGAGTGTGAAGCGACCGGAATGAGAATCAGCACCTCCAAGTCCGAGTCCATGGTTCTCGCCCGGAAAAGGGTGGAGTGCCATCTCCGGGTTGGGGAGGAGACCCTGCCCCAAGTGGAGGAGTTCAAGTACCTAGGAGTCTTGTTCACGAGTGGGGGAAGAGTGGATCGTGAGATCGACAGGCGGATCGGTGCGGCGTCTTCAGTAATGCGGACGTTGTATCGATCCGTTGTGGTGAAGAAGGAGCTGAGCCGGAAGGCAAAGCTCTCAATTTACCGGTCGATCTACGTTCCCATCCTCACCTATGGTCATGAGCTTTGGGTCATGACCGACAAGGATAAGATCACGGGTACAAGCGGCCGAAATGAGTTTCCTCCGCCGGTGGCGGGGCTCTCCCTTAGAGATAGGGTGAGAAGCTCTGCCATCCGGGAGGAGCTCAACGTAAAGCCGCTGCTCCTCCACATCGAGAGGAGCCGGATGAGGTGGTTCGGGCATCTGGTCAGGATGCCACCCGAACGCCTCCCTAGGGATGTGTTTAGGGCACGTCCAGCTGGTAGGAGACCACGGGGAAGACCCAGGACACGTTGGAAAGACTATGTCTCCCGGCTGGCCTGGGAACGCCTCGGGATCCCCCGGGAAGAGCTAGACGAAGTGGCTGGAGATAGGGAAGTCTGGGCTTCCTGCTTAGGCTGCTGCCCCCGCGACCCGACCTCGGATAAGCGGAAGATGATGGATGGATGGATGGATATTTAACTAGCAAGCTGCCTCGCTTTGCTCGACATTTTTATTTCTGAGAGAGACAAAACTCGAATATAATTTGAAAATCCAAGAAAATATTTTAAAGACTTGGTCTTCACTTGTTTAAATAAATTCATTTTTTTTTAACTTTGCTAATTATAACTTTCATTAAGACAATTTTAGAGAAAAAATACAACCTTAAAAATGATTTTAGGATTTTTAAACACATACATTTTTACCTTTTAAATTCCTTCCTCTTCTTTCCTGACAATTTATATCAATGTTGAAGTACTTTTTTTTATTGTTAAGAATAATAAATACATTTTAATTTAATTCTTTATTTTAGCTTCTGTTTTTTCGACAAATAATATTTTTTGAAATATTTCTTCAAACTTACTATGATTAAAATTCAAAGAAATTATTCTGGCAAATCTAGAAAATCTGTAGAATCAAATTTAAGTCTTATTTCAAAGTCTTTTGAATTTCTTTTAAAATTTTTGTTCAGAAAAATCTATAAGAAATAATGATTTGTCTTTGTTAGAAATATAGCTTGGTCCAATTTGTTTTATATTATAACAAAGTGCAGAGTGGATTTTAACCTATTTAAAACATGTCTTCCAAAATTGTAAAATTAATCTTAATCTGGAAAAATTACTAATGATGTTCCATAAATTCATTTTTTTATTGTTTCAAAAAATTTCAAATGAGCTAGTTTTTCTCTTAATTTTTTTCCGTTGAATTTTGAATTTTAAAGAGTCAAAATTGATGATAAACTATGTTTCAAAATTAAATTTTCTTTTTTTTGTGTGTTTTCTCTTTTAAACCGTTCAATTAAGTGTTTTTTAATAATTTATTCCCTACAAAAAACCTTCCGTAAAAGGACCAAAAATTTACGACGGAATGACAGACAGAAATACCCATATATATATATATATATATATATACATATATATATATATATATATATATATGTTTATTAAAGGTAAAATAAGCAAATTGGCTATTTCTGGCAATTTATTTAAGTGTGTATGAAACTGGTAGCCCTTCGCATTAATCAGTACCCAAGAAGTAGCTCTTGGTTTCAAAAAGGTTGGTGACCCCTGAAGCAGACCCTCATGTCTGCACCTTCAGCATGTTCCCCACAGCAAAATAAACGTGCAAAGCTCTGTTATGGTACAAGCATTTTCCATTAATTGACAGGGTCACACACACTTGGAGCCAATTATTACAATGTTGTTGGATACACGCTTTTAAACAATGCCAAACCGTCAAATCACAAGGGAAAAACATTAAGACTTGAGCCAGCAAACCGTTTTACAGGCAATTTGAAACAGTGGGAGGACATTGACTTCACATTCTGAAAAAAAGCCTACTTGAAATTTTTCTCTCCAAAATTGCGATTTGATTTACGATTTTTATATTTATACTGGAAATTGAAAACAACTGCAAACAAAAAAGGATGAGTGAAGGAAGACATGTTACTTTTAAACTGTCAAACTCAGGCAGTGCAATGTAGATGATAAAGTATATCTCAATATATTTTTACTTAAACTCGATATTCGATATATATCAATATATTTTCCGGTGAAATTATACATATGAAGATACACATTTTTAAGCGAGATTCACTGAAATGGAAGTGAATGACAACTGTACTGTAAACAGTCAGTGGCACTTTTATTAACCCAGTTGGTCAAAATGGGTATTAACAGCGCAGAGAGGAAACTGTTTTAAGTAGCACATAATTAAATAACATACCTAAAATAGAAACCAATTACAATGTATAAATAAAACAATAACATTCTTTCTACATCAAATAAATAACATAGCTTGCAAATAATATAAAATGTATCAAACTCAAAAAATACATTGCAGGCAGGCACTTTTTAATTCCCAGTCGACAATGTGGTCTGTGGTCAGCGCCAAGTAAGTGACTTGACCTAATTGTACGACTATGATCTTGTTGTTTGTTTCAAAATGATTCAACTAGTCAATGTCAAAACATAAATAGTATAAATAATGAACAAAATGTCAGCTACTGTTGTGGGTTAAGGAAGGTAAACCCTCTGCCATCTTCCACAATTTTTTTTAATTCATATAGTGGCTGCTTGAAAATTACCTATGCTTTTCTACAACTCTCGTCGTCATTTGAGATGTCTGTTGTGATTTCCCTTCCTGGTTCCATGACCCGCCTTATGTTGCCTCTGATTGGCCTAATCTCAACCATCCATCCATCATCTTCCGCTTATCCGAGGTCGGGTCGCGGGGGCAACAGCCTAAGCAGGGAAACCCAGTCTTCCCTCTCCCCAGCCACTTCGTCTAGCTCTTCCCGGGGGATCCCGAGGCGTTCCCAGGCCAGCCGGGAGACATAGTCTTCCCAACGTGTCCTGGGTCTTCCCCGTGGCCTCCTACCGGTTGTACGTGCCCTAAACACCTCCCTAGGGAGGCGTTCGGGTGGCATCCTGACCAGATGCCCGAACCACCTCATCTGGCTCCTCTCGATGTGAAGGAGCAGCGGCTTTACTTTGAGCTCCTCCCGGATGGCAGAGCTTCTCACCCTATCTCTAAGGGAGAGCCCCGCCACACAGCGGAGGAAACTCATTTCGGCCGCTTGTACCCGTGATCTTATCCTTTCGGTCATGACCCAAAGCTCATGACCATAGGTGAGGATGGGAACGTAGATCGACCGGTAAATTGAGAGCTTTGCCTTCCGGCTCAGCTCCTTCTTCACCACAATGGACCGGTACAACGTCCGCATTATTGAAGACGCCGCACCGATCCGCCTGTCGATCTCACGATCCACTCTTCCCTCACTCGTGAACAAGACTCCTAGGTACTTGAACTCCTCCACTTGGGGCAGGGTCTCCTCCCCAACCCGGAGATGGCACTCCACCCTTTTCCGGGCGAGAACCATGGACTCGGACTTGGAGGTGCTGATTCTCATTCCGGTCGCTTCACACTCGGCTGCGAACCGATCCAGCGAGAGCTGAAGATCCCGGTCAGATGAAGCCATCAGGACCACATCATCTGCAAAAAGCAGAGACCTAATCCTGCGGTTACCAAACCGGAACCCCTCAACACCTTGACTGCGCCTAGAAATTCTCTCCATAAAAGTTATGAACAGAATCGGTGACAAAGGACAGCCTTGGCGGAGTCCAACCCTCACTGGAAATGTGTTCGACTTACTGCCGGCAATGCGGACCAAGCTCTGGCACTGATCGTACAGGGAACGGACCGCCACAATAAGACAGTCCGATACCCCATAGTAAACAACCAACCAATCATGGATGTTCTTATACGTGCAAGCCCTTTTTGAAGGAGGAAGGGGGGGTTAATAGCCCGTGGAGGGGAGTGGGGCAGAACAAGGAACACAACAAATAAGCGGTGTTTGGTCATTTTAACGTGAAATTATTTATTTCGATATTACAATATTTTGTTCATATCTTGTTTAAAAAATATATCGATATATTGTATAAACTTGATTACATCACCCAGCCCTAGTACAAGCATATAACTAAACTATGCTCACTATGGATGATGTTCGAAATCGGTTCTCCCGGTTGTTCGATAAGAAAAGAATCAATTCCATGGACTCGAATCCCTTTCTGAGAACCAGTTCCCGTTATCGAGGCCACTATATTAGTGGTTCTCAACATTTTTTCAGTGATGTACCCCTTGTGAAAATGTATTTTAGTTCAAGTACCCCCTGATCAGAGCAAAGCATTTCTGGTTGAAATAAAAGAGATAATGAAGTAAAATACAGCACTATGTCATCAGTTTCTGATTTATTAAATTGTATAACAGTGCAAAATATTGCTCATTTGTAGTGGTCTTTCTTGAACTATTTGCAAAAAAATACATACAAATAACCAAAAACTTGTTGAAAAATAAACAAGTGATTCAATTATAAATAAAGATTTCTACGCATAGGAGTTAATTATCAACTTAAAGTGCCCTCTTTGGGGATTGCAATAAAGATCCATCTGGATTCATGAACTTAATTTTAAACATTTCTTCACAAAATATAAATCCTTAACATCAATATTTCTGGAACATGTCCACAAAAAAATCTAGCTGTCAACACTGAATATTGCATTGTTGTTGTTTTTTTCACAGTTTAGGAACTTACATTCATATTTTGTTGAATAATTATTCAATAAATATATTTATAAAGGATTTTTTAATTGTTCTTATTTTTAGAATATTTAAAAAAAAATCTCACGTACCCCGCCTACCCCCATTTGAGAACCACTGCACTATAGTAAAGAAAAAGAGTTGGTGCTTTATTCGAATCCCTGGGAACGAATCCCTTCCCACTTACAGGAAATGCCCTGTGGGACCTGCAATGTTATGCCCATTTGATTGTAGATTCTTACTGACACCTTGTGGCGATATGAAAATACTACGCGTCATTAGTTGGGGCACTTCCGGGTTGAGACAATTGAGAAGTAGACAAGTTGTTAGCTCTTACAAGCCTTGGAAAAGATAAGTCTGTAAGTAAACTGTTTAACTTGTTTATGTAACTCAATATTAAGGTGGAAAGGGGTTAAATTTGATACTAAGATGTTTATTGAAAAACGATTTTTGTGCACTGTTTCAATGGACGTTTTGATGACTTAAAATGGCTGCCAGTCGTATATTTCCACCATCGAAATAGTTTCAACACTCAGAAGTATTTGTTTGATGGTAGTACTGTATAATTGTGTGAAGTTAATATTTACATATTGTGTATTACATTTCAGTGTGTTAATTGAATCACATAGCTTATACATTTGTAATTGTATGTATTTCAGTTTAAAGGGGAACATTATCAGACTTTCAGAAGGGTTAAAACCAATAAAAATCAGTTCCCAGTGGCTTATTTTATTTTTCGAAGTTTTTTTCAAAATTTTACCCATCACGCAATATCCCGAAAAACTGCTTAAAAGTGCCTGATTTTCACCATTGCTATAGCCACCCGTCCATTTTCCCGTGACGTCTTTGCGTGATGCCAATACATACAAACATGGCGGATAGAACAGAAAGATATAGCGACATCTCTGATTCAGACTCGGATTTCAGCGGCTTAAGCGATTCAACAGATTATGCATGTATTGAAACGGATGGTTGGAGTGTGGAGGCAGATAGCGAAAACGAAATTGAAGAAGAAACTGAAGCTATTGAGCCATATCGCAACAGACAGCGGCAAAGAGGACGAATTCGGCGATTGCCTTCTAACCAACGATTGCATCATTTGACCACTGGTGCAACTTGAATCCGTCGTTTGGTATGTGTTTGTTTGGCATTAAATGTGGGTGGAGGGAAAGGCTGGATGCAAATATAGCTACAAATGATGCATAATGATGCAATGTGTACAAACAGCTAACATAAATAGCATGTTAGCATCGATTAGCTTGCAGTCATGCCGTGCGCAAATATGTCTGATTAGCACATAAGTCAATAACATCAACAAAACTCACCTTTGTGATTTCGTTGACTTTATCGTTGGAAATGCATGTGCTTTGAGTGTCGCAGGATATCCACACATCTCTGTCGAAGCATCGCTATTGTCGGTAGCCATGCTATGACAGAACAGAACAAACGAGGGACTTTTGCATCTTTTGACCACTGGTGCAACTTGAATCCGTCGATTGGTATGTGTTTGTTTGGCATTATATGTGGGTGGAGGGAAAAGCTGGATGCAAATATAGCTACAAATGAGGCATAATGATGCAATATGTATATACAGCTAACCTAAATAGCATGTTAGCATTGATTAGCATGCCGTGACCATTGATATGTCTGATTAGCACACTCCGCGTAAGTCAACTTGAATCTGTCCCTGTTAGTGTTGTTACACCCTCCGACAACACACCGACAAGGCATAATGTCTCCAAGATACGGAAAACAGTCGAAAAAACGGAAAATAACAGAGCTGATTTGACTTGGTGTTTGTAATGTGTTTGAGAAAATGGCGGATTGCTTCCTGTTGTGACGTCACGGGTGAGAGGTCATTGCTCCGACAGCGAACAATTGAAAGGTGTTTCAATCGCCAAATTCAACCTTTTAGAGTTCGGAAATCGGTTAAAAAAACATAAGGTCTTTTTTCTGCAACATCAAGGTATATATTGACGCTTACATAGGTCTGGTGATAATGTTCCCCTTTAAAAAAAAATAACAGTCCAGTGCAAGACAAAAGTAGAGATAGGAAAAGACAAAGCAAGATCAACAACTATAAAAAGCCTAAATGGATTATTCTGCTTAGGATTGTTTGTTAGCTGTCTGCCAAGCTGTATAACCTCAACACATATAGTGAGGGCAGAAAAAGCAATATGCAATTATTGCCAGGCTTTGCTCTCATGTAAGGGGTCATAGTGTGTGTAGTTAGTATGTTCCAATATCAGCAGAAGTGCACTTTTTGGAGAGCTGTATTATTTTCAGTTTTGTGCCCAAGGGACTGATTTTATTTAACACTATATTATTATTTATACACCTATAGTGATCACAGAGACAGGTTGTTTTTGTGTTACTGTATATATTTGTTTTTCTGAAAAATCCCACTTAGTATACTTTGGGTAACAAATCATAAGATTAATTCATTAGGACGTGAGCTTGCAAACCGTTTTGGATTAACATTGTGTTTCACAGGCTTTTTAAAACAGTGGGATCAAATTGACTCCACATTCTGGAAAAAAAAAAAGTACTTGTGATTTTTTCTCCAAAATTGTGATCTGATTTACGATTTCTATATTTATACGTAAAATTGCATACAACTGTGAAAATAAAATAACGAGTGAAGGAAGACATGTTACTTTTAAACTGTTAAACATTCTTGTCTCAAAGTGCCACATATTAGAACAGTATGGAACAATTTACCTAAAATAGGTTTGGCTTTATTCAAACAGACTCAGCACGTTTATCTACAATACATCATGCTCCTAAACTGAAGAAATACCAGATACAAACAACACAGTGATTATAAATAAATGTCACAATATTAATATATAATGAAAATGGAAGTAAACATTTATTAAACCTTTATTCCTCATTGCACAATTGTTTAACATTGATCTGTAATTGCAAGGTAAATGACTTTGTTATATGAAATAAATTAACAAGAAAAATGTACTCTCATTTCTGTAATCAAAATTTAACATAAATAAATATTGAACATTTGAGAGTACATTATTTCTCTGTTGGAGAACCAATTATGGCCAAAATAATAATCATGATTATTTTCATCAATATTTAATTCACAATTTTTAATTATGAATACAGGAGTAACGCTTCTGCACTCTGACAATGTTATCGGATCCGTCATTCAGTGTTTCCCCCAGAAAACGTGTTCGTTAAGGTGGTGACTCTCCAGGAGGAGGGGACCAGGGAAGGGGGTGGGTGGACGTAAGGATCGGTGTAACTCAGCCTGTCGCCATCACGTCTCCACCTCGTCCCTGCCACTCAAGCCTGGTGGGGCAATAGACTACAGACTGTGGTCACGAAGGGCGGCTTCATCGCGTGAAGAAGCCTACAATTTTTGGTTGTTTGTTGCGCCATCTGCTGAATGGCGATATACGATATATATATCTCAATATTTTTTCTGTAAGGTGAAAACAAAACAGTCTTATTTACCTGATATTCTAAAATAATGACTTATAAAGTCAAATTAATGACTTACTGTAACTAAGCGTCTGCAATAAGCGTTTGAAGAAAAGAGTTAAAAGTGCGGCCACATGCTGACATATGTTCAATTCATGATGCTTACCCTATTTCCTTGAATTGCCGCCGGGTATATAGTATGCGCCTGCCTAGAATTACTCCCGGGTCAAACTCGTTTCGCAAAATAATTAGCGCATGCTTAGCATTACCGGTGGCTCAGGATTAACGCCGGGTCAAACTCGTTTCGTAAAATATTATTTTTATTAGTGCATGTCTAGAATTTTTGCCGGATCAAACTCGTCACGTCACGAGTGACACGTCACCTGTCATCATTTTCAACAAGGAGGAGGCTGATTTCAATAATTTGAAATCGCATAAAGATGAGAAGATTAAGAGCTATACAGTAGGAATTAAGGTCCAAGCTATTGGTTATGCTAAAAAGAACAGTAAGCAGCTATGTTTTATTAATATGCCGTAGCTGCGTGTGTCAAATATGAGTCATTAGATGACTGCCGCCCCCTGCTGGTAGAGGGTGCAAGTGATCCTTCTTGCGACTACTTGGCTGCAGAATAATTGACAACAAGCACCAAGATTTACCAGCGATCGTTTATTTTTTCCTCTCGCTTACACTTTTAACATGGAGGATTAAATATCTAAAATAAAACAGTTTTTTAAACTGGACTTTCAATCGAAGCAGGAGGTAATAAAGGAAGATCTTCATCGAGGCAGAGAGACTTAAAACTGAAGAAAGATAAGGAAGACTTCTATAAACAAGTTATCGATGCTTTTGATCAGAAGGAGCTGCGCATGGACTTCATTTATAAGTAAAGGTAAGACCATAATAGAGTTTTTTAATTAAATGTGCTTTTCTTGATGGTATCCTTACATCACACTCAAATTTATAAGCGCAGGCCTAAATTTACCGCATGCCTTTGCTAAGCGCCAGAGTGAGAAGAGGTTTTAAAATAATTAGCGCATGTTTACCTTTACTGCATGTCTTTGGTAAACACCGGAGTGAGAAGAGGTTTTAAAATAATTAGCGGCCCGGCGGCAATGCAAGGAAATAAGGTAATTTATGACAGCATTGGGGAAGCATGTAGTTGATTTTTATTATGTAAATTTTATATTTGTATAAACATTTGATAGCAGGGACCCTGCCATTCAAAACTAGGCTGCTACATTACTAATGATTAATGTAACTATAGCTGAAAAAATAGTATAATAGCAATAGGAGAGACTATTCATCCCTGAACACCATGGAGTTCATGTAAGCTTTATGATGCAGTTACATTATTATATCAGTTATTACAGACAGTTTCAGGAAACTTTTCTTTTAACATAAGGTCCTTTTTTGCTGCTTCAACACAGACAAAGGTAAAGTGAAATAACTTAGTTGTTGTTAACTGTAGGTCAATAATGCCTGTCTTTCGCTCAGACAGACGGGGCTTTGCTGTCCGTTTAATGTGGGGCGTGCACGCACGCACACTTTCACAGTGCGCTAATGTTACGCTTATAGCTAATTAGCTTTCACCTCAATTACTACGAGCGAGCTGAGCTGCCGCTTATGTTTCTAGAATGTCAACGGGCTCATAGGGATGTTATTAGTAGTTGACTGGGAGGTGTTTATTATACTTTGGAGAGAGTCCGCTGCCTTATGCTTGAGTACATATTTTATTATTTATTCAGTTATTTGTATTGAGACAAGGCAAGTGGAAAAAATTGCTTTCCATGATGTGGCTTACGTAATTTTCAACATCGTAACTGAAACGCTCTCAACTCGGCTCTGACGCCATTCCCAGCGCCGACTTTCTCATTCCCAGGTAAATGGAATGCAGCACAATACTGCTATATAAAAACTGCAAAACAACCCAAAAAAGCTAAAATGTTTGTCTGAGGAGACAAAAATAAAGAAAAGGGAGCTTACCCAAACAAAAGAACGGTCATAGATCCGCATTAAAAAAGGAGGGAATTTCGACCTGATAGTGGCCTTGGCTGTGTTCCTGCTAGTCTAGTAATGTGATTTTTCGATGCTAAAATCAAAATGCTAATGCTAATGTTAGCTATTTGGAATTTGCGCAATGACAATAAATGGCCACCAGCTTGATAGTTTGCAGTTCCACACTAACACAGATAGCCATGCAACAAACTCAAGAGTACTGTATGAAGAAAAAACAATGCATTGACTGCAAACCGCAAATATAAAGTTTGACTGATATGTGGGTTCCTACTGTGGAAAGATATGTCATATTGAATCATTGTGGTATAATCGTGTCAGTGTCTATGTATGTGACTGTAGTTCCTGACGATTTACGGCGCTATTTGCCAGGATATGTGATCTTCCTTCAGGCAAAACAGTACGGCTTTGGTCCACTGGCCCCGCTAAAATCAACCAAAACAGGAAGTCTTAAGTGGGGCTAATATAGACAAACAATCACTTACACTTACATTCTTACCTGTGGATAATTTAGAGTCCATTTGATCCTGTGATTATTAATTTTTTTTCTGTTACCCCCCCAGAAAAACGAAATATTTTGCACCCCCCCCCATTCTCCACCGTGACTATAGATAGTATAATTTGTTAAAAAAATTGTCATAACTTAACCTCTGTATAGCATTGTATGCCTACTAAAATTAAAGGAAACAACGGTCTTTCTTGTAACGTGGTTACAGTGAAACCAAGTGCAACATCTGCTTCATCATATTCTGGTACGGCAAAAAAGCATGTGCCCAAGGTCACACGTGCCCCCTGGCATCACAAAATAAGTTTTGTAGCACATGCATGAATACAGATTTGAATATTTTTATCGTATTTTGCTCCCAAAATTAATACATTTAAAGTTAATCAAGCTAAAGTAACTATATTGCCTATCTGTACAGCATGTTTGAAATAAACTTGAACCATAACTAGTACACTACCTGTGATTGATGCTGCAGTGTCAGTCTGTGTCCCCATCCTCCTCCTTAATGCGCAGAGGCGAGCGGAGCTCAAGTAGCTCACACACTTAGTCTTAAACACGGAATAAAGTCTTTGTTGAAGGAACTTGCCATTTAAAAGACAACTTTTTTTTTCACCACCTAAAACATGACTGCGCGCTAGTTCGAGGGTTAGTTAGTTCCAGTTAGGGCTGGCCGATATTGGCTTTTATTAATATCGCAATATTTTTATGCCATATCTCGATATACGATATATATCTCGATATTTTTCCTTAGTCTTGACTGAACTCATGATGCATATAATCACACTAGTATGATGATTTTATGTGCCTTTATTAAAAGATTCTTTTTCATACTGCATTAATATATGCTACTTTTAAACTTTCATTCACAGAGGGAAATCACAACTGAGTCAATTGACCAAAACTGTATTTATTAAATACTCTTCATTCTCTAGCGGGTGACTTTTTAAAAGAAATAACAAATTAGTAGTGCCGCTACCTTTTGTAGTAACACTTCTGCTGCATACTTTGCATATTGCTGTGTCTGCCGAATATCTTCCCGCTTGAAGCCAAACCACCGCCAGATGATGGACCCCCTGATGTTTTTTCGGGCATTAATTGTTCCTCCTCCATTCGTGATCAGTTTCGCACCTTCTCTCTCTTGTAATGTCACTCAACTCGCTCCGCTCTGCTTGCGCCACCTGCCTCAGCTAACATTAGCCATGTGCGATATACGATATATATCCTAGTATATATATCGTGGTGACTTTTCAGGTGACTTTTCAAATTATGCTACATATTAGCAGTAATGCTACTTTTGGTAGCAACGCTTGTGCCTAACACTTGATAAATTACGGTTGTCCACTCGACAAATTCCCGCTTGAAGCCGAAACACCGCCAGACGAATGACCCCGTGCTGTTTTTCTTGGGAATTAATTCTTCCTTCATTTGTTACCAGATTTGCCCCGTCTTTCTCTCGTATTATCCCTCGAAACGCTCTGCTCGCATCACAGCTAACGTTAGCCACGCTGTTACCTCTCTGCTGGGCGAGGGCGTTTACGTATGTGACGTGTGTAACAATGTGCACTCGCTGTCTGTGAGAAGGAGACACAAGAAGGAGCGAGAAGAGCCTGTAGTGTAATGCCCGCAGCTAAAAGCAACTGCGTGAGAACGTATACTGTAATATTAGTCATTTTCTATATCGCACAGAGACAAACCCGCGATATATCGCGTATATTGATATATCGCCCAGCCCTAATTGCTACAATAATTTTTATGTGCTACAAAACATTTTCTGTGCTATTTTTTTCATATAGTAGCGCCGGTGCTACAAGTGAAAAAGCTAAGGGTACAGTACTGGGTCATGGGCTGCTAATTGGATAGGCCTGGTATACGGTATTTAAAGCTGTCTTTTCTTGTATTATTTAGGTGATCTCATTAAGCCATCTTCATACCTCTTAACCCTAGTGATCCACCACATTTTCCCTAATTTTCTCTGACTACCTGTTTTATGTTAGTCTGGTCTTAAGGTAAGTAAAATGTGACCAGATGATCTCAATCCCCTAAACAAAACTTCAGGGAGTCTAGTGTGAACTGCCGAGATTAGTTTTGGGTGCTTATCAGTGAAGGTTTCCCAGCACATTGCTCCAGTAGTTGATGTCCGATAACTGAGGCACTTTCATGCGTTGCATTTTCCAAGGAAGGCAGTGTCCCACTGAAAACTTCACATATATTTGCCAAGATTAAACCCACTCCTCACTGCTTCTATTTCAATCATCTCATGCCACCTGATAAGTACATGGAAAACATGTATCATTCATAAAAAACAAGTACAATCCTCTGGCAGTGTTTGTCAAAAAAGGTCCTAAAAATATATTTTTAGAAAGCAAAACATTTATGTCAACATTTATGAGTATAGTCAAAACAAATGGGATGGCATTGATATCATTCAAACCTTACATGTATACGCTTATTTTTTGTGATTCATTTACAAGCAGAGGTTTGAACAGTCCTCAGCTGTGAAATCAAAATGGGCAACTGGAACGTATACACTGAAACAGGACAAGAAAAGTGGTAAGAGTGATAAAAAATAACAAATTATATCCAGGGCTACTTCTAGCCAGTCAGTATTCATGCTTGTTCATGAGTATGTAACACAGGAATGTATTCACCCTCTGATCCCACACCAATATGCTGACAATCAGAATGGCACAAAACAAATTTGATTTATGATACAGGAGTGAACAGACACACACAAGCTGCTTAAATATTTGCCCATGGCCTCAACATGCAACTTAGACCCCTACACTTCTATTGGAACTGCAGGTAAAAGCTGGACTAATCTGTGGGTTATTTCTCCTGAGAAGAGTTGTATGCAGTGGTGATAAATTAGGGTGAGAATCAATGGCTGTCTCCAATTTGGCCACTTGGCAGGTTCTCTGACTTAAATATGTTATATTGTATTTTTTTTCTACATTTAAAACACTTCCTTTTGGTCTACATTACATGTAATGGTGGTTCTTTGGTTAAGATGTTGCATAGGTTATGTTCTACAGCAGTGGTGTCAAACTCATTTTAGCTTAGGGCCCGCATAGAGGAAAATCTATTCCCACATGGGCTGGATGGGTAAAATCATGGCTTACTTAATAATAATAAAAGCCTCAGAATGTTTTCTTGGTTTTACTTTGGCCTAAAATAGAACAAGCGCATTCTTAAAATGTACATATCACAAATAATCCTCTTGACAAAATGAACTTTTGAGGGGAAAAAATGGTGCAGTTTCAAAAACTTAAATACAATCGTTTTCACAGAACTGTATAAAGTTGCAGTGTCTTCTCATGCAGCATTTTACGTAGGGTTGCCAATTGTTTCTTTTATTCCTGTTTGTTTTACGTTGAGTAAAAAGGGGAGGAGTCAGAACCCCCCTTACTGTGTACCTCTTGCTTGGTATACTTGCTTGCCTAACTGTATTGCTATTGCGATATTCAGTGGACACATTTGGAACAACCGTTTCTTTAATTTAAGAATGCAGCTCAATTTTACACTTGGCAAACTCATCTTGTGGGCCGCATGTTTGACATACCTGCACTAAGAAATATAAATCCATATATCGACTAATCTTTACATCCCTAATTATTACACCTGTGCCCTCCCCTCTTGTAGAGTGAACCACAGGGTTCCAGCAGGCAGGTATTTTAACCTTGGAACATGCCCCTACGCCTCACCATTCTCTAGGCACCCTCCTGCCTGCTCCCGAAACCCAGAAATGATCCAACGCGTGCCACAACAAGATGCAGGGCAAAGGTGTGTTGGGGTGCACATCCAAACAAATCATCAAGTTGCGGTGACACGTTAAGCATTAGCAACACTTTTCCTCAACTGTCATCGTTTGCGTGCAACATAAAGCTGACAATCAAGATAGAGTTGTGGTTGCTCACAGAGCTGGCCACAGTCGCAAAGCCCCGACAAACAACCACAAAAGCAGGAGTGCCCATATCACAGACTATTGTAACATCAACAGTGCACCAAGGGACCCATATCCATGCACCTCTCAAATACATGCCAAAATACATAATGTAATAACATGTAATTTGGCCAAAGACATGTCTTATATGCTGAAAGTTCAATATAACATGGTCCAATATAACACAACATTATTGCATAATGTGATCGTGCCATGGACCCTGAGTTTTTGCCCATTTTTTCCAGTAGTCATTTACGTTGTTTATCACCAAATTATCTCGTATATACAAACTTACTGACCCGTCCCTTCTGGTCAGGTCCTGTGTTTACCCTATGCCAGTATATCCTAACCATAGAGCTGTGGTCCATTGTTGGGCCTCCAACAAATACCTGTTTTTCAAGTGTGGTCCGTATGAGCCGCAGTAGTACTCGGTTGTAATACACTTTTTTACCACTTGTGGCAGTAATGACAATATTAAACAAACAGAAGAAATCTGGAGCTAAAGCTATAGATATGTTTCTTTAAGGGAAAATTCAATTTTTGGGGGTAATTTTGCAATCCTTCTGAGAGACAGGAAGACAAAAGTTTTTTTGCTTCTTTTTGATTCCAATTTGTAATAATTTGCTTGTTCTAGGTGGCTAGCAATGCAGCTAATGGAAGCAATCCCTTCTGCCTTTGTCACTCAAAATTGCATCCAAAAACCGCCAATAATACTTAATTTATGTTCCGAAACCCGAAAAATAACCAAACATTGTTTTTGTAAGAGCAAACAACGTGGAACTATTTTTCGAGCGTAGTAACACATCGTCTTACGACGGCATGCTAAGGCATTAGCCGTAAGCTAGCTATGGCAAGAGGTAAGCTAGCTTTTGCATCAGCACCCAAATGGTTTTTGAGTTTGTAATGCACAACATAATGCGATAGGACACAAATCTGTACTGACTGAAAAACATGAACAATCATATTGCAGTATTTGTAAAGTATTAGCCCACATTTCATGTTTTGTTTGTACACAGCTAGCTCAACAGTGTATGTAGTTGTATTAACAATAGCATGACGTGCTGCATGTATAATGATCAAAATTATCGTGACTCACTCGGTGGACAGTTATGTGTTTAGTCCAGCTGGCCGGAGACACTTTTTTCGGTTTAGTTTGGGGCAATCCAGTTTGGCTCCAAGTTCCACATTACACGGTTAACTCCATTTCATTTTTTTTGTGCTTGCTTCTATAAGCAGCAGTTTATTCTCCGTATATTCTGTGTCAAAAAGATAAAGCTGTGAATCCTCAATTGTCCAAAAATAGTAATCTTTGTTGCCTGTTACAAAGTCTGCTCGGATTAGAACAGACTTGTGTTAGTTTCCGGAAGTAGGACTAAATGTTTGTTGCTGGAAGTCAGACTTGCGTTGCTATGGAAACCGAAACAAATGCGTTAAAGAAAAAACTTTAGATACTGCACAAAATTACCAAAATACTGTAAATATTGTAAATATTACATATTGTTATGAATGTGTCTCTAACTACAATATATATATATATATATATATATATATATATACACACACACACACACACACAAAACGTTGATGGAGCATTTTTAATTATTTTGGAAGGGCTTTAAAGGATTAGCCGCATCTTACAAGCGTTTTTTTTTCCAATACAATTTTTTAAAATCCTAAACAAAAAAGACGTGTTCTCGTCTCTCATAATGATTGTGACCGAAATTTAAAAAAAAAAGTGCAGTTCCTCCTTTAAGTGCAAAAATTATGACTAAATTGATGAAGCTGTTTTTATTTTTTACTTGAAAATTTAGTTAAGAAATAATGTCATTATTAATTTAGTTTTATTTAGCACTACATATTTGTATGTACATATATTTTTTTAATCAGTTATTTGAGACCCTTCTTATGCAGTATATTTAGTTACTACTTATAATTCTAATCAACCTGACATAGGCCTAAAGATTATGTGTTAAATAAATAATTTATGTGATTAAAAATATTGTCATGTCAATTTACAAGGTTGTAAACTGTTTTTAGGTTAAATATATTCATGGAACGTGATCCAAAAGGGACAAGTGGTAGGAAATGGATGGATGGATGGATTCAAATCAAGAGTAAGATTACTAATTCAGTAGTTATAGAAAATGGATGGATGGCTATTTGAGTGGGTCCCAGCCCTTCTGTAGTGGAAAAATTGGACCCTGAGGTCAAAAAAATTAAGAACACCTGCTCTACGCATCAGTTAAGCATCTTCATCTTCTTTTTTTTAATGTTAGCATTTAAGTTAGCCGGTAAGCCATTAACACACTAGCTTTCTTCACTAGTAAATGAGCCGTACCACCGGTCTGTGAGTTTTTCAAAGTGCGGCTAGTTTTCAATCACGGTTGTACGATAGTTCTTAAAACAATAATACTATTTGTCAGGCGTTTTACGGCAGGTAACATGAATACAATTTATTAACACCACTGTGTATTTGTTAAAACTTAAGTATGAATTTTATGTTTTGCAATTGTATGACGAGTATCCAACAATATAACGTTTATAGTTCAAAACTGAGGAAAAGCATTGTATGTCTCTAAGTCAGTGAGTCCTCAGTACTTGTTTGAAAAGAAACTCATCAGCTACGTTGCTGTAACATTCAAGATGACCTGCTTTCACAGGCTTTCTGGGCTACAAATCAGTAAGGAATGTGATGTTTTTTCCTTAATATAAAAAAAGAGGCCAAGCAATTGTCCTGATGCCAAAGTGTGTGTGTGTGTGTGTGTGTGTGTGTGTGTGTGTGTGTGTGTGTGTGTGTGTGTGTGTGTGTGTGTGTGTGTGTGTGTGTGTGTGTGTGTGTGTGTGTGTGTGTTGGCAGAGGCTTAGGCTGTACTCACATAAGACAACAATAATTTGCGTGGCCCACTTAACAACAGTCTGACATCTTAAATCCTAACCAAGCCCAAATGATGAATGTTGCACCAGTTTTGACCATGCGTTGCAGCTTGTCACTGTCAAATCTTGGCGGTCTCGGATAGATTGCACCATCAACATTGATTATTTTGATGGTGCAATAGAAATAAAAATCACATTAATTATCATTTATATTGCCCAAATATATTGTCCTTTTGTGACAGATAGTGATCTTTGTGTTGGTGCCTTTGGTGTCTCCGAATAAACCTTTTTCAGTGATACGAGTGAAGGTAATGTAAGTGACTTGGGTGTATTATTGACATTAAGATATTCAGATTGACACCCCACCTGTTCTTCATTCACTTGCTACTTTTTTATAGAAGCACAAATTACACTTGGAAAATGGGAGGAGTGTGTGATTCTCAAATTCACAGTTTAGGTTTGTGTCTGAAATTCACTATTAAACATGTTTTTTGCAGATGGCAGCCATCAGGAAGAAGTTGGTCATAGTTGGTGATGGTGCATGTGGTAAGACCTGTCTGCTCATTGTCTTCAGTAAAGACCAGTTTCCAGAGGTCTACGTCCCCACTGTGTTTGAGAACTACATAGCTGACATTGAAGTGGACGGCAAACAGGTACAATTGTTATCAACTCCATGTACTGTACTTGAAAAAAAGAACTAAACATTTTTTTGGAATCATATACAATCTTTATGTGAGACTATAATACACGTCTTTCTCTTTTATGTGTTTTCTAAGTAGTGAAAATCTGATAGTAGTAGGCAGTTAAAGGGGAACATTATCGCAATTTCTGAAAGGTTAAAACCAATAAAACTCAGTTCCCAGTGGCTTATTTTATTTTTTGAAGTTTTTCTCAAAATGTTACACATCACGCAATATCCCGAAAAACGGCTTCAAAGTGCCTGATTAAAACCCTCGTTATATCCACCCGTCTATTGTCCTGTGACGTCACTGCGTGAAGCCACCAGAAACAAACATGGCGGCTAGCACATAAAGGTATAGCATAGTATCTCGGATTCAGACTCAGATTTCAGCGGCGCAAGCGATTCAACATATTACGCATGTATTGAAACGGATGGTTGGAGTGTGGAGGTGGATAGCGAAAACTAAATTGAAGAAGAAACTGAAGCTATTGAGCCATATCACAAATTCGGCGATCGCCTTCTAACCAACGATTGGTATGTGTTTGTTTGGCATTAAATGTGGGTGGAGGAAAAGGCTGGATGCAAATATAGCTACAAATGAGGCATAATGATGCATATGTACATACAGCTAGCCTAAATAGTATGTTAGCATCGATTAGCTTGCAGTCATGCCGTGACCAAATATGTCTGATTAGCACACTCCACATAAGTCAATAACATCAACAAAACTCACCTCTGTGATTTTGTTAACTTTATTGTTGGAAATGCATCTGCTTTGAGTGTCGCAGGATATCCACACAATCTTGCAATCTCTGTCGTAGCATAGATGTCGTCGGTACAGTGTGCAGAACAAACGAGGGACTTTTGCATCTTTTGACCACTGTTGCAACTTTGAGTCCGTCTCTGTTAGTGTGGTTACACCCTCCGACAACACACCGACGAGGCATGATGTCTCCAAGGTACAAGAAAACAGTCGAAAAAACAGAAAATAACAGAGCTGATTTGACTTGGTGCTTGTAATAAGATTGAGAAAATGGCGGATTGCTTCATGTTGTGACGTCACGGGTGAAAGGTCAGCGCTCGACAAGCTCAAAAGGCGTTTAAATTGCCAAATTCACCCTTTTAGAGTTCGGAAATCGGTTAAAAAAACATACGGTCTTTTGTCTGCAACATCAAGGTATCAGGGATGGGAATTTTCCGCGGAATTCCACCGATTTAGGCGCCGCCAGGGTCATTTCTGTAAATCGTTTAAATCCGGGGAGAAAATTATAGGGGGGGTTAGGTACTCCTGGTGTTTGTCTCTGCGTTGGCCTAGTTACCAGTACAAGGCAGAGAATTACCGCGAAAAATATAATGCCAATGTGTGAAGGCACCAGATTGGCTAGCTCTACTATCAGCTGACAACATCAACCAATGACATTTCCCGTTATAGGCGTCTGCACGCGTCGTTTGCCGACAATATCTAGTCCCTGATCCTCAATTATTGTGAGCGTTTCTGAACTCGTATTCTATTTATATTGGTTGTGTTTATCGGCGACTAATCTGGAAAGAAAACACAGTAGCTCTCAATTAACGCGTTTATTTATTGACAAAACAGTTTTAGACATGGTTAAGCGTATTCAAGATAGGAATGCTTTATTAGCGAAAGATATCGATAAGGGCGTGAGAAACAAGTGGAACTGGGCATTTCCGATATATCTATCAAACTGAAAGTGAAGTTTAACAATATCTTAGAAGTAGACGAACTGATCAGCGATTTCATACTGATCAGCGATTTCATTGCAAAGTGTGATGAACCGGGACATGCTCAGCGCTTATATTGCAAGGACATTGTGAACAATGGATCTCGGGGAAAGGTGCCACTCTTTGACCACGCGAAATTGGCAAGGCATCTAAGTAAAGTGAGTTTACGGAGAAGAATTCCGGTTAATCCATTTGTAGGCCTATTTTTGTCTATAATCCAAAAGTGCGAGAATTTGATATATGCGTGAACTTGTATACATACATTTCATCACATGATACATTTTTATGAAAATATTTGCTAATAAATGTGAAATTTTGGTCAGGAGATATTGTTAGATTTTGACTCAAAAAAGCAAGAAATGCATCCTAAGCTAACATAGATTTCAAAATTTTTCTGGGGGGGCATGCTTCCAGACCCCCCTAGCAGGCGAGTGCACCACATGTACTCGGGTGCGGCCGCTATGCGGCCTTCCGCAGAGCCGTGTTTTAGGATTAAAACATTTTCAGCTGATTTTGTAAATCTTCATTCCCATCCCTGAGGTATATATTGACACCTACGTAAGTCTGGTTATAAAGTTCCCCTTTAACAATGCAGATAATGGGGATTAGATCTATAATTTGTATTGAGACTTTTAAAATCATTTAAAACTATATTTTACATGCGGTATAAGTATGTGGGTAATGTAGTAACAAGCACACTCCTGATAAAATGTCATATTTACAGTATTTTGCTCATTTTAAGCATTACCGGAACTTCTGGCCTGGGTCACTGATTTCACAGAGCAACGGCTCATAGCTACCGACGTTTCCAGGTTCTCTGGAAGACTTCAGGAAATTGCGCTCGTGTACGGACATCCTGACTCAATGAAAAATCTCCCAATTAGTGACGTTTTTGTGAGGATATAAAATATGTGAGTTTGTCAATCAAATTATGATAATAAATACTTATTGAGTGAATGTTTTACATTAAGCTCGGAATCAAAGCAACAATAAATACGGCCCGAAAACGTCAGTGGCTGACTGTGTGCCGCCGTACTACAGCTGGTTAGCTAATTAGCATGTAGCATCGATCACTAGTAACGTAGCAAGAACGTCACCTCTGACCATAGATAGTAACTCTGACAAGCACAAAGACGTCGCTAAAACTCGAGGGAAAACAAAGCGGATCCAAAGCTTCTTCAGATATGACATGTAGAACTATTTAACTAGTTAACCAGCGTGCCAACGCTCTACATCCATCCATCCATTTCTACCGCTTGTCCCTCTCGGGGTCGCTGGAGCCTATCCCATCTGCATTTGGGCTGAAGACGGGGTTCACACTGGACAAGTCACCACCTCATCACAGGGCCAACCCGGATAGACAACATTCACACTCACATTCACACACTAGGGCGAATTTAGTTTTGCCAGTCAACCTATCCCCAGGTGCATGTCTTTGGAGGTCGACAAACCATAGCAACACTTACTCCAATCAGCAGATGTCCTGTCGTCATAATTCCGAATAGGTTCTAAAAACTTCACGCCCCGGATGTTTTTCCAACATATGAGATCAGTGGATATATCCATACATGAAGTATAGCCTAAGATCTTTGTACGAGTCCACTTTTGTAGTCCGACATTTTCAATAAGTTCCTTCTTTTTCGCTTTCCTCTTCTTGTAAGCCAGACTGGCTCGTACATGCACATGCATCCTTTACTGTTGCCATTTCTAATACAAAGTAGCTTATAGTTCTAACATACCTGTCAGTGGACCCTGTATGAAAGCGCTAAACAGATGGGGAGAATACACAGTCGAAGTGGAGGCACATAAATAAGACCACCCACAAAACGGCAAATTCTGAAGAGACAGTCAGAAAGCGGCTTGAAGATGGTCTGTAAAACATAATCGACGCAAAATTTCGAACAAAGAACCACCGTTATATGTTATATAGACCACAAGAAAGTGTTTTAATTGTAGAAAATAAAATCATATATCCTGCTCCTTAACTTTATACAAAATATTACCCCAAAAAAGATTTTGTTGAATAGTCCTTACACCTAGAGATTTGTATCCTAATGTAATTTTTGTCTTCCATCATGTTTTTTTAAAATATTTCAATCAAGAACATAAAACTGTGACTTACAATGTATGCTCTCACTACAATGCAGACTGATGGAATGGCTCTATCTTTCAGCACTTACCTGTTTGAGCTGCTTAAATTCGGAATAATCCTCAGATAAAAAATTATGTAATGTTGTTGGGTTTTTAGGTGTTCCATTTGTTGAGGGCCATATAGTATCAGGTTGGTAATTTTTAAGTTGACCAACTTCTCCTTTTAGTGCCACAACCTTCTACTATACAGGTGAGATATTTATAAACTAGTATTGACTTTTCCTAGCTCAAAGGCAATGCAGAAGCAGCTGAAGCTCCTTTTTTTGTTTGTTTAAAGGCCGGTTGTAGCCGTTTGCATTTTAAGCTAGCTAGTAGCTGGTATCTCTTCGCTTGTGGTCCGAGGAGCAGTGTGAGCAAGGCAATAGTTGTTCTTCTATGTTAGCTCTCACAAAAACAATTTTGCTATAGATTGGTTACTATGCATGTCACGGCACATAAATGTAGCTTTGTTGGATGTTTATTAGAGTGCTTTGTAGGCAAAGTAAATGAGTTCCAATAACTGCCTCTTACTAGCAGTTTTTAATAATTTAGAATCCACAGAAAAGTTGTGTGTACTTGTTTCACACAGGGATTGTCAATGAATATTATATATTTAAAAAATGTTTTTCATTTTTAAGCTAATGGAACTTCATGTGTAATATGATTTGAAAAAACTTTGGGACTTTTCACTGTAATTCCACAGCTGGAGTCTAGTCAATGTCAGGAAATGGACGTGTGCCACCTTCCTGTGCAGGCTGGGAATTCCCCAAACCCCCGCCCGTTGTAATGACTAATGTCCTCTTTCCTGTTTCTTCTTCCTGCTTCACAAAATCTGGCATCAGTCCCCTGGGACTTCTGTTGGATGCAATGTTTAATGTTCTAAGCTGCTGTTTATAGCAAAACGTGTGTGTCACTCTTAAAACTGTGACGTCATTGATTGAATATTTAGCACCGAGGAGCCGGGGGTGGAACTAACGCAATGATGCATTGTGGTAAACTTAGCACACAGACACTCAATAAGCACACAGGAAACACCTCGTGGTCAAAGTACTTAAAAGTCGCAGGCACTTTTAAGACCATGAATCATTAACTCATTTAGGTAGAAATGAGCTCTCAGTTGTGACGTCACACCCGGAAGCAGCGACCACTCTGAGGAAGGCTGAAGTGACAGCCGAAACAAAAATAAATTTTTTTTGCTCCCTTAAAACGATTTTTCTACACCAGTTTTGTACGGTATACCGGTACTAATGAATTAAAAAAGGGACTATACTGCCTCTGAAAAATATTTGTACTTTTGTGTTTTTCTTTTTTTGAAGACGAGAGAGAATGGGTGTATTTAGGCTTAAAAACAAATGATAAATGTGGAAACACTGAAGCGCTGCTCTGCAGGAGGTGCTTTAAAACACAATGTTTGCAAGTTGCTGGCAAGCAGTTAATGTACTCTCCCTCCACAGTCAGTACTGTTTTAGCTACTTGTAAATCACTAATTATCGCCTCCATGGTGACAAAGTACATTTCTAACAAGTATCCTCCGTGCAGGGTGAGGAATAGCTAAATATAAAAATAAATCAATCAGTTTACTTTTATAGCCCTTAATCACAAATGTCTCAAAGAGCTGCACAAGCCACAACGACATCCTCGGCTCAGATCCCACATCAAAGCAAGAGAAAACTAAACCAACAATGAAAAGCCTTGGAAGGGAGTGCAGATGTGGGGGCCGCCCCTGGGTGACCGGTGCAATGGATGGCGACTGGATACAGTAATAATATGCGAGTCCATTCCATAGTGACGCCAGCAGGGAATCCTCTTGCATTTAGACGCGCCGGGATGCAGAGATGTCACCGACACATGAGTGGTCACCCCGGGTTCCGACTTCATTTGAAAGTCAAGTACATTGGGAGGCCAGCATCTTGTATGGAGACAAGTCAGCAGCGCAAGGACATCACCAAGAAGCAGAGCAGAAAAGAGAGAAAGTAGATAAACTAGTCTAAAAGGGGGCCTATTTAAAGGCTAGAGTATACAAAAGAGTTTTAAGATGGAAATTAAATGCTTCTACTGAGGTAACATCTGTGTTACCAGTAGGGCATTCCAGAGCACCTCTAAAGCCTGAAGACTTTTTTTTGGCTCTGGGAATCACTAATAAGCCGGAGTTCTTTGAACGCAGATTTCTAGCCGGCACATACGGTACAATACAAACAGCAATGTAGGATGGAGCTAGACCGTGTAGTATTTTATACGTAAGTAGTAAAACCTTGAAGTCGCACCTTAAGTGCACAGGAAGCCAGTGCAGGTGAGCCAGTATAGGCGTAATATGATCAAACTTTCTTGTTCTTGTCAAAAGTCTAGCAGCCACATTTTGTACAAACTGTAATCTTTTAATGCTAGACATAAGGAGATCCGAAAATAATATGTTACAGTAATCGAGACGAGACGTAACGAACACATGAATAATGATCTCAGCGTCGGTAGTGGACAAAATGGGACACATTTTAAGGAAATGAAAGAAGGCTGTTCTAGTAACATTCTTAATGTGTGACTCAAAGAGTTGGGTCAAAGACAACACCCATATTTTTTACTGAGTCCCATTGTGTACACATTTTGTTGTCAAATGTTAAGGTGGTAAGGTTGTTTGCTTACTACTAAAAGAGAAGTTGTCTAGATTGTTCTTTGAGGGAACCATGTTTAATGTATCGTATGATTTTCTGTTAAAATAAAGCCAGTGATGACATTTTATTGTGGTCCCCTTTATTTTATACCAAAATATTGATATTGGGGACAACCCTTGTTTGCGCACAAGAATATTTTACTACAATTTTATGAAAACATAATGAATGCAGGTAATTCACCTTCCCAACACAGCAGCTATACAGCAGGTTTTACCTCGCCTACCTCCCAGAGGAGGAGGGAATGTTAAAATCAGACAATCCGACTGCAAAGACGATGACCGAATCACTCCTTGATTATCAAACTATTTGAAGACAGTCCTACTAATCACTCTACTTAACTCTTTTTTTCCCCCTTCTTTTGAAACTGACCTCCTTTTGTCCTCCTGGCAGGTGGAACTGGCACTGTGGGACACGGCAGGTCAGGAAGACTACGACAGATTGAGACCTCTCTCCTACCCTGACACCGACGTGATCCTCATGTGCTTCTCCATCGACAGCCCCGACAGTCTTGGTAATGCTGTGTACACTTTGTGTGACAACGCTGCCCTCATCTCCCCACAGAGGGAAGGCTGCTACATTAGCACTGCAGAGTTGACCAATTATCGTTGCTTCTATTCAAATTGAAATTGTGCGGATGTTGATTCCCATACCGATCATCCATGAGTGAGATCAGATGTATTAACTGTACATTCCTCAATTTAATAATGGTGAGTGCTATTGACAGTGACAATAGATACAATTCCTTGGCATCGGTTATTAGTACAATAACTCAACAAAATCAAAAACCTCCATCTAATTTTCATTCAAGTTCCTTTTTTTTTTTTTTCCCTTGAAGTCCAGGGAATTATTCTGTCGGTTTCTAAACATTAACAAAAAAAAGAGAATTTAAAAATACCGACCTAATCCCTCTAGTATGGATCTTATACTGATTTTTATTTATTTTTTAATTTTTTGTCCTATCCAGCTTCTCAGGCAAATCATATAGTTGGAGATGCCCAGAATGTATTTATATAATTTGGTGCAGCCGGGTTGGAGCAGGAGAAAAAGAAAAAAGGAAGACAGAGGGGGAAATTGTGGGGACAAGAGGGAGAGTAGATAGACAAAAACAACAACAGCAAACACAACAATAAGAACAACAATAGAGCAACATCAGCACATACAATATGTACAAGTTTTGATGGTAAAAGTGATAGCAAAGAAGCAGTTAACAAAATAAATAATAAAACAGAAATGACACTGAGCATTATAACACTACAAATGGAGCACTACTAATAGAAATAGCATTATTGATAATGAATATCAATAATTTACCTCTATCAACAATGCAATTGTTCAAATGTAACACTACATATACTTGATGACTACAGATATAAAATAATGCAGAAAAATTGAGGGGAAGAAAGAGAAGCAACCTATATTAACCTTGTAGATTGTTATAGTAACAATAGGTTATACTGATATTACATTTGGTATCGACACCACCAATTTATGGATCGGTCCGATCTTAAGTGTCATGTACTGACTGACCTAGACTATTATTATTCTACTTGTTAATTTCTTGGTAGTAACTGCTTACTTTCAAACTGCAAGGTGGTTCCATCTACACTTAACTTTACTAAGCACCTTTTTCTTGTTTCAATCTAGCTTAGTTTAGCTGTTAGCTATTGGCTGGCTCTCTGTTTGTAATGGAGACACATAATTCGCTGCGAACTGCTTGACAGCCGACGGACTAAGACTAGTGTTGGCCGGAGGGGATTAAAAGGCATTGGTGATCATACTTTTACACAAAAATGGTCAGATACTAATCGGTATATACCGGGCTTACAAATGTGTCGTATTTGGCTTTATGAATTCATATCATTTGTACATTTACTACAGTTTCAACCGAGCTTTTCCAGGCTGTATTGGAGTCTCTACTCGCATGGCAGCAGCAGTGTGTGACCACTCCATGTTTGTCTGTTCTCGAACGAGGAGATGCGTGTTTATTTACGATAGCTTTTTCACTCTGTCTTATCAAAGAGAACATTCCGGAAAAATGGACACCAGAAGTAAAGCACTTTTGTCCTAACGTCCCCATCATCCTGGTGGGCAACAAAAAGGACCTCAGGAATGACGAGAACACGCGCAGAGAGTTGGCCAAGATGAAGCAGGTGTGTGCTGACTGTGAAATAGTCCACCATGTTCCTCCTCTCATACTCACCTGTGAGCGTAAAACCTGCAGGAACCGGTCAAGTCGGACGAGGGCAGGGACATGGCCAACCGCATCAGTGCCTTCAGCTACCTGGAGTGCTCGGCCAAGACCAAGGACGGCGTGCGGGAGGTGTTTGAGATGGCCACCAGAGCGGCGCTGCAGGTCCGCAAGCGCAAGAAGAAGGGTGGGTGCCAGCTCCTGTAAAAGAACAGCTTGTGTGCCAAACGGCCAGTCAGCACCTGAGGAAGGGCTCCACCACCACCACCCAAAAACGTTTCATCAGTGGCTTCCGTGGATGATGCAGATACACCACTGGCGATTATGAGAGACTGACACCTGTAACAGCAAAAACAAACGAGCCCATAGTAGGACCTTTCCTCTGCTTCTCACACTGTCCTCACCTTTCTGTGAATTTAGTTTTCCTTCTCTGGCACACCAGCCTGTTAATGTGAAGGATTGACACCTTCTTCCTAAAGTTTGTATTT
Source organism: Nerophis ophidion (assembly GCF_033978795.1). Lineage (NCBI taxonomy): Eukaryota > Metazoa > Chordata > Actinopteri > Syngnathiformes > Syngnathidae > Nerophis > Nerophis ophidion. Next base: position 28,478,414 of record NC_084616.1, on the reverse strand, counting down.
ATATGTGCATTTACTTCACAAATATATCACATCTGCCCCTGCAATGAGTGGTGATTGATAGTGCTTTCCTTTTCAATGCAACACCTGCTTTTCTGTAATTTAACATGCCCTTTACTTTTACACTCTCCTGTGTCAAGTCAAGGCTATTTTTTTTTTTTGCATTTTCTCCGTCTGGATCCTGCGTGACACTAAAAGCTGCACACATTGTAGCATGTGGGGATTTAACAGGAACTGGAGTGGAGACTGGTCTATTGTCACAGATAGAACCCTTTAGAACAGTGGTTCACAAAGTTCTCTCTCCAAGTACCACCATTAAAACACAGTAGCGTAGTAGGCATAGGTATTCTCAGAAAACAAGGCAGGTTTTATTTAACTAGTATATCTTTTGGCCACTGTAACATAACAGTTGGAAAACTGCTGAAAAAAATACTTTAATCAAGTGATCTCTGGTGCATCACAATTAGATAACACCGACCAAACCTCAGTAATCCTCAAATCTGTCTCACACCCGCAGAATGTACCTGTCACTGTGGGTAACTGTGACTAGAAAATCGCCTCCACACCAGTTACATGCTAAAATCCCCTGATTGCCATCCACACTTTACATAACATGCCATCCTCATTTGGAAAAATATTTTATTTGGCAAACATTCTGTGGATACAGTGTGAGTTACATGTATAAAATCACCATACAGTGTCCATGATTCTTCACAATAGACATCAGATTACTCATATATAAAACAAGATCATTATAAAGTTATTTTTGTTTTTTACAGGAGTCAGAACAAATTGTGATTGTGGTTATTATTGCATGATCTGCTCCAAAAATTAAAATCTGTGTTGCAAGGTGATGATCTCTGGTGCAGCGTTCACATTCAGACGTTGGCATTCATCATGCTTCTGCTTGGTGAACTTCAAGCTCGCGAGCATCGACCTCTTCTGAAGAAGGGACAGCAAACATTACTATTAGAGATGTGACCTTAAAACTCTTTTTATATAATGAAACATTGAGTCCTAATTATTATTTAGGATTTTATACTTCTGTATGTTTCTCTATTAAAATTATTTTGTGCTACCATGTTTAGGTGAGGAAAATTCAAAATAATGACCACACTGTCAAAGCATAGGGATATGGAGCCACCTAATGGAATGTTTAAATGAAAACAAAATGATAGTCAATGTTTTTGACAATTTTTGCCAATTATTTTTACTAAGCATCAAGGATGTAGGACCAATTAATTTTAGTCACGTCCTATCCAATAAATACGCATGGGGGTCAAGTGGCTCTGTTTTCAATGGGTATAAGGTGCCATTTAGCCTTTTCTCGAAGAAAAAAATGCCCTATGATTGTATTGTTTTTGACTGTACGAACCTTTCATATATTGAAAAGGCGAAACGTTTCTTCGGAGTTCTTCGAGAGGTCGTCAAGAAGGGCAGAAGAGCTCAAGATTTTATGCAATGAGAAAAGCATGCAGCTCACACTCCAGTACTAGGGAGTAGACTCGAAACATGCATGAGTTTGTCGTGATCACTTCATTAAAGGTGGGTTTCAGGCCTCGAATTTAACCATGGCAAGTGCCGCAACCACCCTTGTCAGTTGTCACTTCCCGTAATGCGCTAAAAAAATTGACCACCATTTTGGGCGTAAGAGGACACTATGCCCATTTGTATTTTCTGACACACACACATACACATATATGTATATATAATATATATATACATATATATATATATATATATAATATATATATACATATATATGTATATATATATATATATAATATATACATATATATGTATATATATATATATATATACAATATATATACATATATATATATATATGTATGTATGTATATGTATATATATATATATATATACACACGTATATATATATGTATATATATATGTATATATATATATATATATATATATATGTATATATATATATGTATATATATATATATATATATATGTATATATATATGTATATATATATATGTATATATATATGTATATATATATATGTATATATATATATATATATATATGTATATATATATATATGTATATATATATATATATATGTATATATATGTATATATATATATATATATGTATATATATATATATATATGTATATATATATGTATATATATATATATATACATACACATATATATACATACACATATATATATACACATATATACACACACACACACACACACACACACACACACACACACACACACACACGCACGTTAGGTCAGGAAAAAAAATAGAGTGGCTATGTCATCCCTACAAGCCAACATGTTTCACAGGTTTCTCTGCTCTTCAGGGGATTTTATTGAAATATCTCACTTTAATAACATTTCCTGACCTAATCTATATTCCGCTCTACCCTGGTATTGAGCCCTGTATAACGGATAAACCACAGAAACCATGACTATATATAAATGTATGCGTGCTTTGAAGCTCCTGTCACGAAAGAAAATAATTTTTGCCTTGGTGCCCTTCCAACTTGCCTTGGTGCCCTAAAATGTGAGCCCTCCTTTAAGGCAACACTTGTCTTGCCCTTAAAAAGTTAAAATTTGAGGCCTGCGGTTTGATATACTTGTAATTTTTGTTTTCATATTTAAGTATTATCTTGATATTTGTATTTCTTGAACACATATTTGTTACAAGTGTAAAATAAAGCAAATATAAGTTAAACTTTAAAAGGAACTGCACTTTTTTTTTGGAATGTTGCATATCGTTCACAATCATGAGAGAAAAGAACACATTGTCACAATTTTAAAGATGATAAAAAATGCTTGAAAGATGGCGCTAATAGGAGTCACCGTTGTCGCGTCCAAAGCCCTCTTAATCAACTTCAAAACCCTCCAGCAACATTTCTTATACACACTGCGAGTCTATGTATAATGTAGTAACAGACACCTTCATTACAATAAGTAATATATTCAATATTTAATAATTTCCAGGACTAATTTATTTTCCTCATTGATTTCTGTTTAATAGCAGTGCACATCTGACCTCTGGCACCAACTTGTGTTCCTACTTCCGTAATCAAACACGAGTAGTTTTCTATTGCTGCTTATAGAAGCGAGCACAAAAAAAAGAGTGAGACGGAGCAGACGGAAGCCGGGAGAGTGATGTGAAAGCAATTTATAAATATGGAACTTACAGCCAAGTTATTTCGACATAAATGGAGTGCTTACCCAAAATCAAAAGGAAACGTCCCCGGCCAGCTGGACCAGACGAACAACTGTCCATCCAGTCAGTCACTTTAATATCAATCATGATAGACGCAGCACGCCATGTGTGTTAGTACAACTACAGTACATACGCTGTCTAACTAGCTCAGCTGTGCACTAAAAATACATGAAATGTGGGCTAATACTTATACTGTAATATGATTGTTCATGTTTTACAGTCAATACAAATTGGTGTCGTATCGCATTGCTGCGCATTACAAACTCAAACGCATTTTGTGTTGTTGTAGAAACTAGTTTATCTCTTGCCGTAGTTAGCTTTTACGGCTAATACCGTAGCATGCGTAATGTGTTACTACGCTAGAAATGAGTTCTTCTGTGCTCACTCTTTCAATAACAATGTCGCTGCATCTTGGTTATCATACAGGTTACGGAACATAAATGAAGTATTTTTGACGGTTATTGAATGCATTTTTAGAGTGTTTCAGAGGTAGAATTGATTGCTCCCATTAGCTGCATTGCTAGCCACCTAGAACAAGCTGATTTGTACGTTGGAAAGCGAAAAGAAAGAAAAAAACAAGGATTGTGAACGAAATATAAAGTCCAAAAAAGTGCAGTTCCCCTATAAAGTTTAAATAAAAGCAACACTCATTAATGAAGCTTTCAGCACATACAGTGGGGCAAAAAAGTATTTAGTCAGCCACCGATTGTGCAAGTTCTCCCACTTAAAATGATGACGGAGGTCTGTAATTTTCATCATAGGTACACTTCATCATAGGTACACTTCAAGGCTTCACGGTGGCAGAGGGGTTAGTGCGTCTGCCTCACAATACGAAGGTCCTGCAGTCCTGGGTTCAAATCCAGGCTCGGGATCTTTCTGTGTGGAGTTTGCATGTTCTCCCCGTGAATGCGTGGGTTCCCTCCGGGTACTCCGGCTTCCTCCCACTTCCAAAAGACATGCACCTGGGGATAGGTTGATTGGCAACACTAAATTGGCCCTAGTGTGTGAATGTGAGTGTGGATGTTGTCTGTCTATCTGTGTTGGCCCTGCGATGAGCTGGCGACCTGTCCAGGGTGTACCCCGCCTTCCGCCCGATTGTAGCTAAGATAGGCGCCAGCGCCCCCCGCGACCCCGAAAGGGAATAAGCGGTAGAAAATGGATGGATGGGATGGATGGATGGTACACTTCAACTGTGAGAGACAGAATGTGAAAAAAAAATAATCCAGGAATTCACATTGTAGGAATTTCAAAGAATTTGTTGGTAAATTATGGTGGAAAATAAGTGTTTGGTCAACCATTCAAAGCTCTCACTTATGGAAGGAGGTTTTGGCTCAAAATCTCACGATACATGGCCCCATTCATTCTTTCCTTAACACGGATCAATCATCCTGTCCCCTTAGCAGAAAAACAGCTCCAAAGCATGATGTTTCCACCCCCATGCTTCACAGTAGGTCTGGTGTTCTTGGGATGCAACTCAGTATTCTTCTTCCTCCAAACACGACGAGTTGAGTTTATACCAAAAAGTTATTTTTTGGTTTCTTCTGACCACATGACATTCTCCCAATCCTCTGCTGTATCATCCATGTATCCATTTTGGTATGAACTCAACTCGTCGTGTTTGGAGGAAGAAGAATACTGAATTGCATCCCAAGAACACCATACCTACTGTGAAGCATTGGGGTGGAAACATCATGCTTTGGGGCTGTTTTTCTGCTAAGGGGACAAGACGATTGATCCGTGTTAAGGAAAGAATGAATGGGGCCATGTATTGTGAGATTTTGAGCCAAAACCTCCTTCCATCAGTGACAGCTTTGAATGGTTGACCAAATACTTATTTTCCACCATAATTTACAAATAAATTCTTTAAAATTCCTACAATGTGAATTCCTGGATTTTTTTTTCACTTTCTGTCTCTCACAGTTGAAGTGTACCTATGATGAAAATTACAGACCTCTGTCATCATTTTAAGTGGGAGAACTTGCACAATCGGTGGCTGACTAAATACTTTTTTGCCCCACTGTACACAACGTACATTTATATTTTGACAAAGCCGGGGGGAAACACACATACTCGTATACGGTGCGTGCAACAACAGTAACATAGCACTACACGCAAAGTTACATCATGAAATACAACCTTACCCGAGAAAAAAATATATTTATCTGGGAGAGTCTTAATACCAATTTCCTTGACAAGGCCTCACACAAAGAAGTTGTAGACCTCCATGCTTTTACAAGTTTTCATCTGTTTTGTCGTGTAGAATGACGTCTGGAGGACAATAGTTCGATACGTATCCATGTATCTGCTTTTTGCAAAAAGATTTTAGCCTCTTTTGTACTCCGAAAGTTCGCAGAATGCTTGCTGTATTGCAGCCATCTTAAATTGGTTGACCACCACTGGTTTTCCCTTCTGGGAAGAAGTCCATTCATCCATCCATTTTCTCCCACCTATTCCCCTTTGAGGTCCAAGGGGGTGCTGGTGCCTATCCCAGCTACAATCGGGCGGAAGGCGGAGTACACCCTGGACAAGTCGCCACCTCATCACAGGGCCAACACAGATAGACAACATTCACACTCACATTCACACACTAGGGCCAATTTAGTGTTGCCAATCAACCTATCCCCAGGTGCATGTCTTTGGAAGTGGGAGGAAGCCGGAGTACCCGGAGGGAATCCACGCATTCACGGGGAGGACATGCAAACTCCACACAGAAAGATCCGAGCCTGGGATTGAACCCCAGTCTGCTCAGGACGTATTGTGAGGCAGACGCACTAACCCCTCTGCCACCGTGAAGCCCCTGGGAAAAAGTCACGTGTTGGAATTCAAGCCATAGAGTAAAATTGTTGTACATTGAAATCATTTTTAGACACATCTTAATTAGGTACCAGTAATTATTTATTTGATTAAAAAATATTTCTAATTACAAACCAGTCTGTTGAACAGCTCTTTGAAAGGAACGGCGTCTCAAGATCCGGCTCCCTTCAAAAAGCCATGAATCCCATCCTAAAGTTAAAGGTTTTTGGTATTTTGCCTAATATTCACAATCCTTAGGAGAGACAAGAAGACATATGTTGTCTTGTAAAATTTGTGCTTCCACTTCGAGATATGACGTCATTGCGTCTATTCCGACCATAAAACCCAATAAATAACCATCCCAAAACTACCAACAATACTCCGTTTACATTTCCTGACCTGAATATTATTCAAGTATTAGTGATATTGTTATTATAAGCCAAAAAATTAAGGACCTATTTTTAGCGGCACATTGATCACAGTGCGCCGACTTCCTTATGCTGCTGTAGTGACGTCAGCTGGGGAGCGGTTTTCTCACCTTTGACCTGGTGAATATTCATTTTACATCACACGTTATGCCTCTCACCTTCATAGCATAATGATGTGGACATGAATTAAGAAGTTGACAGCCCAACTTAAACCCGGAAATTGTGAAAAAGACTGGATGCTTAGTTTCCCTCCCCTTCTCTCTGATTCTTCATCGGAATGGGAATTTATCAACATCCTAACAGTCGGCACCCCAGTAAGAGTAGAGTTTGTAGAGTAAGTGATGTTTTATTATGTTTGTTGGCTCTCATGAAGGCTGCAGTGAGAAATAATTTGTGATGTTGTCAAAGGAAAAAAGCAAATGTGATGCGTTTTTGAAATGAATGCGCCGCCGTATGCTTAAAATTAGCAAAATATTTAAACATTACCGTATTTTCCGGACTATAGGCACACTTGAAATCCTTTTTTTCCTCAAAACTTGACAGTGCGTCTTATAACCCGGTGCGCCTAATGTACGGAATAAGTTTGGTTGAGTTTACCCACCTCGAAGCTATTTTTTTTTGGTACATGGTGTAATGATAAGTGTGACCAGTAGATGGCAGTCAAAAATAATAGATAAGTGGAGACTGCACTAAGATGGGTCTCAAGTAAACAACACCAACATTGTATATGTTCCATCGAAAATACAGAATATTACACATGGCGCTCAAAAATCTATCAAAATGTTTTAGTACGACTTTGGTATGCTATGAAGACGCACCGCTTGATGGATTGTTGGCGCATTAAACATGCAAGTATTATTATGGTGTGTGTATCAGGTAAGACATATCTGGCATTTTTTTTTCGCAATATTATGCAAAAGCAATTTTTCTTACCTTCTCGTACCTGCTGATCTGTATTTGGAATTTGCGTAAATCCTGAAAAATTAAGCGCATCCGCCTTTGTAGTCCGTGTGACACCGTAGTCAATAAGCGTCTTCTTTTTCTATATCTTCTTGTCATAGGACATTCATCCTACGCTGTTGTGATTTTTTAATATAATGTAGTGTAAAGTTTTTACTTATATCTGCCATGAAAGTGCTAAAACATACCTGTGCTGTGAGTTTACGTTATTCACCCAAGGAACGTTATTTATTAAAGAGTTCCTGGCGGACGGTGTTTCACGTGACACATTAACCTTGTTGTTTCCGGACGAGGAGATGCTCCTGTTATTGATTCAAGCAAAGTCTGACTGTCATTAAAACAGTTAGCTCCATCTTTTGACACTACTTCCACTCCCGTCCTTGTACACTACTCCGCTACAACAAAGATGACGGTGCCAAAGGTGAGCCACGTAAATAAGACCGCCGACAAAACGGCGTATCCTAAAGCGACTGTCAGAAAGTGGCTTGAAGATGGTCTGTAAAACATAATCTATGCAACATTTTGACCAAAGAACCATCATTACATGTTATGTAGACCACAAGAAAGTGTTTTAAATGGAAAATATGGTAAATGTTATTATGAATGTGTCTGTTACTACATTACATGTATACTTACATATTGAATATAAAACCTTAATGGTGGTGTTTGGATGTTCTTTTAAGCGCTTTATAGACATAATCCTATAGGCTCCATTGTAAACGGACATTTGTCCGCATTTATTTAATATTTAGAATGCATAAAAAAAAAGTGCTTTTGTCTTACATAAGGATTGTGAAGGATAGGCAAAATAAAAATAAAAAGTGTAGTTCCCCTTCTACATATTTTGAAAAAAGTTTTAAAATGAGTAGTTTCACCTTGTAGGTCAATCTTGATGGAGAGAGATGAAAGCCTTGCTATCACATCGTTTTCTTCCTCCATGCGGTCAGGCGTGTAGCCGCCCAAATCTTCACAGTACTTGATGAAGCTGCACGGGAAGGGCATGACAGGAGATGAGTTTTCTTACTCTAAACGAGCATATTCATTCAACACGTACCATCTCCACACTCGATCAGTGCAGAGCACCCACGGGTTTCCCACCAAGATCAGCAGGGCTTGAGCTCGAGTGACAGCCACGTTGAACCTCTGACAAGAGACAAAGTCTTTTCAAACAAGATCTTGTTTTGTGCAGTCCAAGAGTGTTGGACATCAATGGGGATGAAAACTCCCAAGAAGGAAAGGTTGTTCACACCATTTACAGTGAGAGTTACAAATGTCGCTCTTTGTGTAATTCTCCATTGGTGTGTACCAATACTTTTGTCCGCGTATGCACATAGATAGATAGATAGATAGATAGATAGATAGTACTTTATTGATATGTGGTCACGTACCTTCTCGTTGGTGACAAAGCCGAGGCTGAACTTTTTGTCAAAGTCCGTGTATTGCCGGTTGCTGCGCACTGTTGACACCAAGATGACTTTCCTCTCCTGGCCTTGGAACTCCTCCACAGAACCAATCTGACACAAACATTTCGTAATTCATGCAAATATTCCTTATAATAATGCAAGGGATGTCCAAACCTTTTGACTTGGGATGAATAAATTTGGCCGACTGCATGTAAAGTAACAATACAGATGTATGATGGATGTATGATTGATAATTAAACAGAATTGGATATCAAGAGAATGTGAAAGTTCAACTCCTGGTTTACTTCTGTGACCACCAAGTTTTGTAATAAACCAGAAATATCAAGCAGTTAAAATGCACCAAACATGGGGAAGTGTGGAGAGAGAGTTTTGCATGTTTCCCATCATGCATTGTAATGTGTAACTTTTATTAGTAGATTGCACAGTTCAGTACATATTCTGTACAATTGACCAATAAATGGTAACACCCGAATAAGTTTTTAAACTTGTTTAAATCAATTCCTTTTGGCTTCCCTGATGTCTGTAGGGTGTTAGCTTGAAAGGTGACACATCTTTTGGGTTGTTAAGTTGTTCAACTAATAACTGAACATCAGTCAAAGTGAACTTTACAGGTACCTATATACAGAATGTTATGTATTTGTGGGTGAACTGGGCTCAGCTGATCACAGGATCGTGGTCTACTACAACAGCAGTTTGTTTTTAGGTACGTATTTATTTTCGGACAAGTACGTTGAATAGTTAAGCGGACTTGCTCCTGCTATATTGTCTACTAAATGTTGCTTTTATGTCCTCATATTTGGTCTGCAGATGGCGTTTCAAGTTGGTTGTATTTTTACCGAGAAAATACAGCCACAGTAAAGGTGATGTGTGTCCGTAGGTCTTCTATTCTCTTTCTTCCCGGTGTAGAAGACATATTGTATGTCATATTTCGCGTTTTTCTTTTCCAGGTGAAAATCAAAACACCTTGTCTTATAAAACTCTAGTTCTAGGTTGGATACCCTCCATGCTTTCCCACCGGCCACTCTCCCACATGCAACTGTGATTAAAAATGCTCTCCCACCCACTAAAAGATGAAATTAAATATGATTGGCTTTAGTCTCTCAGCATTTGTCTTATTTCAATTTGTTGAGTAAATAGTCGATTAATATCATTGTATCCTACCATTGTTTTTGTCAATGTGTTTTTGTTTTCATTCATTATCGTCCTAATTTCATCAAGGGAAATAGGTCGCCGACGAAAACAAAGACAATCATTTTTATTTAAAAAAATTAACACTGCTTTTACTGACGAGTTCTTCCAACTAAGACGTTGTTTCTTCCGAGCGTTCGAGCTATGAGCGGCGGTGAACCACACAGTGGATGGAGGAGGAGGGACACACACACAGCTGCAGTGCTTGGTGACACTTTCGTGTCAATCACTTGTCCATTTGGTTGTGGTTCAATTTTATTTTGAACATGCTATACAGATGCATGAAAATTTTACTCAGTTTGATAAACTTTGAATGTATTTATTTTTGGAGTAAAATGTAAATTAAAGGGTTAATATCTGTATTCGCACGTGCGCCAATTTTTTATACACGCACAACCTATTTTTAGTCGCAAATGCAAATAAATTACTCACACTGTACATTCCCGCATACTTCACACCAAAGTCCCAATTTCGCCAAAATAATACATGTTTTATATTGCCAGAAAAACTAACTTCAAAACAACAACAATATCACACACATCCTTGGTAGCAGTCATGGCGCCTGTTGTTTAGTTGGCCATACTCTCTTTATACACAACTCTGGATTCGTATGTTGCCTTAGCTAGGAAGTAGTCTCTGCCATAAAGTTGAATGTGCTAATCCATTCTTAGTGTTTAGTCAGTGAGTATTGTACTTATTACACACAAGCTGTTGGATTGGACAGTCATCTTAGTTGTAGTTTTAAATACCAAATTTGGAGGTGTTGAAATCGGCTTGTAAAATTGCTAATGCTATTTAGCAGCATGACTATGGCAAAGCCAATGTGAATTAGCATCAAACCAGCGCATTTTGGAGAAGTGGAGTCACACTGTTTAATATCAGGTGTACTTTCTTTAATGGCAAGGAAAATTGCAATATTACCCAGAGGCAGTTTGGCTGAGTACTACCTAATGGATTGTTTCCTTGCCAAGTGCAGTGTAGTTTGCAACCGAGCAACAGAAGGTATTGAACTGCATTATATGCATGGCATTATTTTACGTGACTTGATACAGAGTAATGCCAACAGGATTAGGTCAGTTCCTATAAAAGTACTGAATTTGGTACCTATCCATTGGTATATGACACTCTGAAAACCTCTTGAGAGGTCATGCGGCATACGAGACGTTCGAGTAACCTTCACGGTTTCATTACCTTAAGTTCATCCAGCTCCTTGAATTTGAATTCTTTCCCAATTTTATACAGGGCCTGACGGATTTTCTGCACCTGTGTAGCAAACATACTTCCATGAAGTACAACATAACACTACACATATTAACTGATACACAACGAGATCAATACTTGTTTCCTGTAGGGGGCGATGATGCCAATGTCTTTGGGAGAAATTTTGGGCAGCCCCTTTTTGCCACTAGCCTGCAGTAGTTCTTTCACATAAAACATCAGCACGTCCACCTCTGCTCTGTTGAAAAACGAAGGGCTGTTGGCCTCTCGCTCGTCGACACCGGTCACATCATGGAAGATCACAGGAAAATCCTAGGACAGAAAGAAAATTGTTATTTATAGGAGAAAAGAGAGGAATACATATAAATTAGTACTTAGTCACGAGTGGTTATATTAATAAAATAAACTCTTGACAGCTTATATGACATATCTCTTTATACTTTTTAGGAATCTTATGACTTCTATTTTGAAGTCAAAAGATGCATAAGCATATCTGCTTTTATTACAATAAAGGCAGATATGCTTTTATTGTGATAAGGAACTCGCCGTTGGAAATGAAAATGCTTCTTCCACGGCAAAGACATTTAACCCTTGTGCACCCCTCGGGCCCAAAACAGGCATTACATGTGTTCCTTTTGTAATATGATAGTTTCGTTTAAAAAATATCCGTTTGCAATTTCACCATTCTTTTTTTTGGGAAAAATAAATGTCGCATACTCTGTGAGGAGTTAACCTGAGTTAATCCAGCCATTTTGGGAGTAGATACAAAACTCAAATGGCTGCCATTTGGGAGTTGTAGTGGTTAACCGCTGAAATGCAATGAAAATGATCTTCGGCAGATATATATAATTCAACCATAAATAACTTATTTTGAAAAATAATGCATATTTTGCATTTTCCCCATAATAAAAAAACTATTACATTATAAACATAGCATAATATTATGATACATTTATTTTGACAAAATGGCCATAAAACACAACAACATTAGAAAAAACTTTGTATCAATAGATTGATGATGATTTAACAACTTCAGATCTAATAGTAGAAAGTTAAAAAAAAAAAGCTGACTCATGACACTCATGAGCTGCTTGATCCCTTTTGGACAAAGGTTAAAGCAGTTAAAAGGTGAACTACAACCTAACAAATAGTTAAAATAATTCTAACATCAGTTGAATTGGGAAAAAAAGGTGAAATATTTCAGTTATTGTTTAATTTGTGTAAATTTATAAATGTTTAAAGCTAAACCATGTTTTGTAAAGTATAATTTATTCTGTATACTTGCTCAATAGCTCTTACAGTTGGTCATTAAACCCATGGATGTTCAATAAAAGACCATTTGAGCATTTGTTCCAGACCTTAATTTCAAGTGAGCCCCTACATACTGAATGAGCATCCATTAAATGTGCAGTTCTCGCGATGTCCATATTTCATTATCAGTTTTTTCGAGATATTGAAGGACATTTATTTATCGGTCCCATTATTGTAAACATTGCAAAATGAACAAAATGACCAATTATTATTAATGGCAATAGAAAAGAACAATGACCAATACTACAGTACATTTGTCCAGCGCCACATTGCAATTTTTTTTAGATAGGCTCCAGCACCCTCCGAAACCCTGAACTGGACAAGCGGTAGAAAATGGATGAGGATGGATATTTAGAAACATTTTAGGGTCTTTTTATTTTTATTAAAGGGTCCAATATTAAGCATTTTCAAACACAAAAATGGCTGAATAAACAAAAAATATCAATACTACAGTAAAGGTTTTATTACTACAATAGCATTGGCCACTAGATGAGACCAAAACACACTGTTCAGTATCATAGCCACTGATTGGCTCAGCCTAATGAAGCATTACTATATTAGAATAAAAGATTGTAATTGTGACTAAAGGGTGTTATTTCATGTTTACATGACACTCATAATGTTGAAAAAGGCATTTTGAAGTTAGTTAACAGGTGTGTTGTATTCTAGCTATGAAGGTATTTCATTTAAAATAAATGATTTCTACTGTACTTCACAGAAATTCATTTATTAAGGTCATATCTGGAACCACTTACCATCGATAAACGAGGGATGACTGTGTAGGTTGTATTCACCTGACGTCACGTCCGGCTCATTAACAACGCAAGGCTTACAGTAGTGGGCCAGCGAGCGTCTGTTGTCATAGCAATCTGGACGGCATTTTGCCTTTCTCAAAGAAAAATGCCCTATACTTGCGTTATTTTTGGCTGTTGGGAACAATGTAAAACGCAAAAAGGACAAAAGTTCCTCAGGAGGTAATCAACAAGGGCGGAAGATTGCAAGACTTAACGAAAGATGACGAGAAAAAGTGCCACGCACTCCAGTCCAAGTGAGCAGTGTCGAAGAACATAGAAGTTTGCAGTAATCACCTGGTTAAAGTTTTTTTTTAATATACTTTCAACATATAGTGTTTCCCATGTAAGAATTATCTCCATATTATTTGTATTTTATCTTTTTTTGGAGTTCTTAAAATACATTTTACTACAAGTGTTTCGTAAAATACCAGCTCAACGAATCTAAATATAAGAAAACAAATGTGAGCAAAACCTAAAAGAGTTAAGCTTTTCCAAAGGCAAGGATCATAAATGAAGCTTTCAGCACATACACAATGTTGACATTGTGTAGCTATATTTTGATAAAGACGGGGAAACACACTACTCGTAAACGGCGCATGCATCATCGACAAGGTAATAAAAACATGGTCGTATACGCAAAGTTAATAATGGAATACAACCTTACCCAAGTAAAAATCTTGATACCAATGTGCTTGACCCAGCCATACACAAAGAAGTTGTAGACCCCCATGATTTTCCAAGTTTTCATCTGTTTTGTCACGTAGAATGACGTCTGCAGTACTATATGTTTTGACATGTCTGACAAGTCTGGTTTGATAACGTATAGGGATAGATTCCATTGCGTAGTTCGATTTTTTGCTCGTATCCGCTTATAGTGGTAAATTCTAAACCCCTTGCGTACTCAGATAGCTTGCTGCACAGTCGCTATGTTGGTTTGGTGGCCCACCACTTACTTTACTTATGTTCAAAAGTGTTTTATATCAGAGCCTTGATATAGATCTGCAAGTAGCACCCTCGAAATACCATCCATTGTCTCATCAGGAGCATGTCCAGATGAATGCCATTAAAGGTTATTTTGAGGAAAATCCCACATTTCCTTCACTGGCTTAGTGCTCCCTCTATTGACTCTGTTTGCAAGTAATATAAGTATCAAAGACGTCAGAAGTTGAGAGAAAAATGTTACCTTCTTTTTCAGGTGTTCCCAGTTGCAGAAGGAGTTTCGTATCATTTCATTGGCGCGGACCAGGAGCTCTCCATCATAGAAGAGCTCGTTGGGAATTTTCAAAATGGCCGGATGGGACCTGAAAAGGATGGCAGGATTGTTGACTGGGGGATGACAGGAAAAGCACAAATGCGCCAGACGTCTATATTAACAACACCTGTAATTGCACAGCAATTTGGTGACAAAGTTTTTGTCGAACACGCCGTTGTTTTTCTCATACAACGACACGTGATTCATCATTCTTTCCAAGAGGGATGTGCCTGCAAAAAGCAGAGCCAGAATGTATAACGCATACACAAGTCGGCCTGTAACGCATTATGACGCATTCTCCCCCTTATGATTCTTACCCATTCCAAATTTGAGACCAAGGGGGGAAGAGACAATGGGTCCGAGCTGTTTGTGGTCTCCAGCTAAAACCACCTGTCCAGACTTTGGGTCCAGCAGCCCTTTAAGGCAATCAGGAAAATACAGCAGAAATCAAACAGAAGACATCCAGCAAGTTCAGTGCACGTTCATAGTGTTTTGTCACTTTACCAGCCAGTGGGATTATACATTCAGTCTCCGTGGCATTACCGGCCTCGTCCACAAAAAAGTGAGTGAAATGACCCATTGGGAGGTTTCCTGTGACCAGCCTGCAGAGAGCAGAAAGTAAGAGGAGAGAAGACCATTCAGGGGACACTTGATAAGGTTCAAAATTAAGATTTATTTCATAAGAGCTACTTCAAAAACAAATTTTAGTTTTTTACTTTTTTTTATCCATCATAACCCAATAGGGCCTGATCTACTAAATCGTGTGTATTAAAATACGTGCAAAACTTGATAGCACATGCAAAGTTGATCTACTAAGCTTGTGTCTTTTAAATATGCAAAATAGAGTGCAATTCATTTAGTGTGTCAGTCTTCATGAATTTGCAGTATAAATGCTAATTATCATACAACACTGGGAAGAGAAGTTGCAAATAAAATCTTTTAGCACCTGCAATTACAGGTATGTGAACACCCATTCAGGCAAGAGGAAAACTGACAAAAAAAAAGAGAAATATTTGCATCGACAAAAAACGCTGCCCGCAAGCCTCAAAAGAAAATCTTCAAAATTAAGACATTTTCTACAATTGAGTGCAATTGTACACTATATTTTACCTTTAGATTTATTCTCATCCACCAACCTCTTTTGGCTGTCTTTTTGACACTTATGTGCCCCATGTTATGTACCACAGAATGTTTTTGTTTTTTTTTATTAATTAGTTTAGTGACATTGATATAATTAAAAATGTAATGTCAAATTCTATAACATGCATTGCAAATAACTCTTAACGTTTCCCATTTGGCAACTCTATCCCATAGCTACGCCACCTCAGGTAATATGCTTCTGGTGTTGTGACCTCTGTTTACATCAATCATGTTAAAAATATACCTTTGCGCTGGCTACTAATAAATACTCGAGAACTAAAACGGGTTCGGCACTAACAGTGTTCAGGTTGTAATCATCCAAAAATGATTAGCTGCAATGAGAATAGCCATCAGCGTTGTGGTTGGAAGACCGAACGCCGGCAACATGACACTACCGATGCAAACTAACGATCTTGTTTTGGCGTCCCTGTCGACTTCCTGTTCTGCAATTCAGTGTGGCATTTAGGCAAGAGGAACAGTGATTACCAGTGGCTGAGGCGAGCATTCAAAAAATGTTGTTGAGATCCTGTTTTTTGGATATTGTAGTGGGTTTAAATTATTCACCCACAGAACTTTTGTTATTGTTGGAGAGTTCCGGTCAGATGAGTTTCCACAGGAGACACTTCCAGTGTTGTGTGTTGGGGCGCTGAGAAGCCCCAGATGTATATACAGCTTTATTACTGATGAGAAAACAAAGTCTGAATATCATTAAAATAATTAACTTCATCTTTTGACACTGTTCTTTCGACTCCTGTCCTTACACGCTACAATATTTCATTTAAAAAAAGCCCAGACATTTTATTTTTACGCAAAAATGTATGTTTAAAAACGCAAATTCCGCGTTTTTGCAGACATTTCACATTCCTGCAATTAAGGCTGCAACAATTGATCGATTAATTCGATCAGGAAAAAAACTTCAGTTTATATTCTGCTGCTCCATTAATCGTATAAGTGTGACAACATTTTCCGCACAACTATGCACGAGAGCGATGGTGTGCAGGTGCCTTGATGGCGGCAAATTGCTGAGAATTTTTATCAATGCACACATGCTAATATCAATCAATCTACTAGATAGCTGCAGGTCTACTTACAATGTGATTTATCAAAACTGTTCAGTGGCTGCTGTTTTGCATCTGTATTTAACATGTCTAGAATGTCCGTGCAAATTGGCAGTTACGCACAAATGGCTGTGAGAAAGGAGGCAATTGTGCTACAAAGAGAGCAAATATTTAGATTGTGTGTGTGTCAACACTTTTGGACTGTCCAAAATAAAAATTGGACGTATCGTCTCTTCAGCAATAACATTGTATAATTTTATAGCTGACCTCAGGCGCTGATTAAAACAAATTCAAGTGATATGTTTTTGTGTCTGCTGGTGTTTATTTTTAATGGCGTTTTGTTTTTGCTTATACAAAATACCTATCTCCTATGTGAAAAACGTATTCAAAAATGCATTTTCTTGCATTGGATCATTTCACACACACCATCACACATCCCTGAGCGCACTTAAAAATAGGTTCTGTTGTGTAGAGTGGATCATACTTCAATATGGCTCAGAAAAGATGGTACATACAGTCGTGGTCAAAAGTTTATATACACTTGTAAAGAACATAATATCATGGCTCTCTTGAGCTTCAAATCATTATTACAACTGTTATTATTTTGTGATGAGTGATTGGAGCACATACTTGCTTGTCACAAAAAAACATTCATGAAGTTTGATTCTTTTATGAATTTATTATGGGTCTAGTGAAAATGTGACCAAATCTGCTGGGTCAAAAATATACATCCGGCAATGTTAATATTTGGTTACATGTCCATTGGCAAGTTTCATTGCAATAAGGCACTTTTGGTAGCCATCCACAAACTTCTGGCAAACTTCTGGTTTAATTTTTGACAACTCCTCTTGACAAAATTGGTGCAGTTCAGCTAAATTTGTTGGTTTTCGGACATGGACTTGTTTCTTCAGCATTGTCCACACGTTCTCAATTGGGTTTAGGTAAGGATTTTGGGAAGGCCATTGTAAAACCTTAATTCTAGCCTGATTTAGCCATTCCTTTACCACTTTTGATGTGTGTTCGGGGCCATTGTCCTGTTGAAACACCGAACTGCGCCCAAAACCCTACCTCCGTGCTGATGATTTTAGGTTGTCCTATAGAATTTGGGAGGTAATCCGCCTTTTTTATTGTCCCAGTTACTCTATGTAAAGCACCAGTTCCATTGGCAGCAAAGCAGGCCCAGAGAATCATACTAACACCACCATGCTTGACGGTAGGGATGGTGTTCCAAGGATTAAAGGCCTCACCTTTTCTCCTCCAATCAGATTGCTGGGTATTCTGGCCAAACAGCTTAATTTCTGTTTCATCTGACCACAGAAATTTCCTCCAGAAGGTCTTATCTTTGTCCATGTGATCAGCAGAAAACTTCAGACTTAAGGTGTCACATCTGGAGCAAGGGCTTCCTTCTTGCATTGTATGCAGCCTCTCAGTCCATGGCGATGCAAAACACCCTTGACTGTAGGCACTGACACCTGTGTTCCACCAGCTTCCAATTTATTGCAGACCTGCTTTTTGATGGTTCTCGGTTGACTCTTGATCATACTGACTAATTTTCTCTCAGCAGCAAGTGATAGCTTGCGTTTTCGTCCTGATCGTGGCAGTGACAAAACTGTGCAATGCACTTTATAATTACGAACAATTGTCTGCACAGTTGTTTTGAAATGGCTCCAAGTGACTTTCTTGACTTGTTCAAGTCAATTTTTTTTTTCCAGATCTGTGCTGAGTTCCTATGACTTTCCCATTGTCGCGTTTGTAACCAAGTCTAATGACTGCATCACATGAGCCCTATTTAAATGTACTCAGAAGTCAACAGGTGTCATCTATCATAATCACTCACATGAAGTTAAGAGGCTAATTTGATTTGATTGTAACTTTTCTACATCACCAAAATTGATAATTTATGTTGCTGTATGTATACTTTTGACCCAGCAGATTTGGTGACATTTTCAGTACGCCCATAATAAATTCATAAAAAAACCAAAGTTTATGAATGTTTTTTGTGACAAACAAATACGTGCGCCAATCACTCAATCACAAAAAAATAAAAGTTTTAGAAATTATTGGAAAGTCAAGACAGCCATGACAGTATGTCCTTCAGAAGTGTATGTAAACTTTTGACCACGAGATATGGTAAAATGAGGGTCTTCATGGTGACAATATGTTAAAAAAAAGCACAATTTACAAGTGTCATTGACATCAACACGATAATTGTACACTACCTTCCAGCAGTGATCAGAGTGGTGAAAATGACTTTATACTTCATCAGCTCCTCTTTGGGAGGAAAAATGTAACAATCCCCTTGCAGGTTACAACATGCCTGTGAAGTCACCACAATGAACATGCACACAATGTTAACATATTAATACGTCCTGTCAAATGATTAAAGCAGATTAACCACATTTAAAAATGTTGATTGATCACGATTATTTACAATAAATTGAATGCTTGCGTTATTTAAATACACTTTTAAAGAGACCCCAACATTTTCAAACAAATGGAATCAGGAACATTTTTTTTTATTTTTTACCTGAATAATTAATTTGCAAAATTCGAGTAAATGTTTTACTTGAATAATTTATTTGCAAAAGAAATAGATACTTTTTTAAAAGTCCCATCAGTGTATTTTGAAGCAAAATTCGCACAAAAATCGGGTCTCCTCACTAATCTTTGCACTGGTGTATGCTTTACCAAGCACTGATTGTATAACAACCAGTGCCGCCTTTCAGATAACAATCCGTGATCAAGGTAAAAGAGCATGTACGGTTAAATTGTGTGATTAATCTGCTTTTAAACATGATTAATTTCATGTGTTAATGCATTAACTTTGACAGTCCTTGTACCAATTAAACAAGATCATACATGTAAAGCACAGAACAGAGAAAAAAATCAAATTTTTGTGACACCACATGCTGAAACATTTTGAACTACAAAACTGAATCATTCATATTGACACTACATTCTGATGTCCACAAGAGGTCACTACTGTTTACAGAAAATGTTAGAAAAAGTTAGTGAAACATGACAATGTTAGCTTAGCCAAGACAGAATTAAAAAAATACTGCATGTTGTTCTCTCCACTGACCTTGAGCGTCTCTGGGACAGTTTGTGGGTCACGGCTAGGTGCATACATGCGGTACAAAAAGCGCTTCTCCACATGCTTAGACTCTGCAAGTCTTCGGCAGAGGAGATCAGTCGCACTGTTGGAGGGAGCGCAGGCTAAAATGTGGCAATTTGGCTGTGTCTTCACAATCTGCTTGATGGCTTCAACCAGAGTGACCGTTTTGCCTGAAAAGGACAATGATCAGATAGAAGTTATCCGTTTATGAGGATGGAAACACCTGAACAGCGTCATGTGCTTTACCCGTGCCAGGTGGTCCAAACACCAGGTATGGAGCGGGTTTGGAGGTGCCAGCTACGATGTGACACACAGCATCCTTCTGCTCAGGGTTTTTGTCCAGATTTCCTTCGTAGAGACTACACAGCACACAAACAAGTGACAACATTGGGGACCTTGGATGTCAACATCGCAGCATTCCACTACGCTAGTGGATGAAAAAGAAAACTATCGGTGTAATTGTTTCTGCTAAAGTGGGTATGTTGAAATACATTTCAGGTGCATTCCCCTTTAACCAGAATACTGAGAACATTTAAAGAAGGATATACAATGTTAGATCTTTTTGAATCTTAGAGTGTACTCAAACCAGTCCATAAGTATGTGCTGGACTTGGGTGTGATTCCGCCTCCCTCTCCTGACCTACGTTCACACCCAGCATTCATGCATTAGTCCCTTTACTTGTCTCATCACTTCTATTCTGCTGTAAAACTGCAATTTCCCTGACTTTGTGGATTATTTCCAATCTAATTGTGTGTCACCTGACTGAAAAGTATGTAAAATGCCACAGTCATTTAAAAAGGCTGTATCTGCGTAAAAACACTCTAAAATCTTGGTCACAAATGGGATCTTAGAAAGAGGACGATAGTTGGACAAGACAGATGAGTCACGACTGGTCTTTTTTTAACAAAAGGTTCAACATCTGGCTATTTACAGTAGGACAGCACAGCCCCAGAAGTCAGGCTGCTGTTGACTACATCCTTCACAATAGGGCCAATAGTTATCCAGAGCTTGAAAAAGAGAGGTGGGACAGGGTCAGGGGGAGAAGAGCTAACTTTCAGTTTATTAATCAAATCAATGAGAGCTGGTAGTAACATAGGTTCAAAGTCTTTAAAAACGGTCGCACAAATTTTTGATGTAGCAAGAATAAAAGATGGGTGTGATATTTTAGCTCTGACAGTAGCAACCTCGTTGTTAAAAAATTGCAAGATATGGGATTTAAAAACAAAACCAATTGTTTTTTAAATGTTTTTTGAAACTAAGTCAAAAAAATTCTTAAGTTTTTGCAGACTTCATAACATTTTGATACTTTCTCCAACTACCTCTAAGGAGTTGGTATGTCACCCACAGTCTATACTTCTTCCAGCTGTGTTCTGCCTTACGACACTCACGCCTCGCTGCCTTGCTAGTTCGCCTAGCAAAATGTTACAGTGAACCCACTTAATATCCGACCAAAACATTCGGTTTCTCACTCACGAGCATTAGCTTATAGCAGATTGATAGGTAGTGAGTGTGAAGGACAGTGCTGAGAATCAGCAGAAGATATTCATTGAATTGAAGAATTCAAAGAACAACTTGATGTGGTGTGTGTGTGTGTGTGTGTGTGTGTGTGTGTGTGTGTGTGTAGCCAAATTGGTAAAGCAATACGATCCTAGCACTTTGCAATTTGCGCTATTCTAAGTAGGAGTTAGGGCTGCATGATTTTAAGAAAAAAACTATTTGCCAAACATTGCGATTCAATTTGCCGTTGTTTTTTAGATTTTAAACATTTAAATGTATAAAACTGCCAGAATGATAAGTGAAAGTAGTAATGTGACTTGTATACTACATTGACATTACATTGTCAATTGTCTCGAGTTACCACACATTTGAATTATATGCAATAATCTACTTTCAAAAATATTTGACTTGATGTGGACAGGGCACACAAACTTCCTACTTTCTGTAACCAATTCTGTTTGGCCAGCATACCAAGAATGCGCGGCTCGACGATTCTGATAGGAAAACACGTTTATCACTCAAATGCTGTAGACCATAAAGAAAAAATAAATTACAAAACTTTTGCCTCTTCCGGTTTGGTTATTGCAGTAATTAAAACCTTAATATTGATTAATCGCGCAGCCCTAAAAGGAGTCAAAAAAAGCTAGAATAATACCAGCAAAGGGTTATAAAACATTTTAAAAAATGGGGCACTAATGTATTTTAAGGTAATAAGCAAAATTAATGATTGTCAGAATAATGACACGTCTGGTTTTAGTCAAGACTTCAAACCTTGCTACTGCATGTAAATATTGGCTTCAAACACATATACACAATGAAACACTTTGCTGATTCGCCAACACTTGCCTATTTCGCCAAAAATGTTGTCTTCTTAACGGTCTTCTTAATAAACATAGGCAAAAGAAAATAAGAAGATCACAGGGAAAGGCAAACATCGCGCGTGATGGCATCTTGAAAATAAACAAAACTTTGCCACATTTGCCTCACGTCACTGCTGGCAAACGGCAAGGGTTGATTACCGAGCGAGACGTGAGCAATGTCCGTATGCATAGGGGCGTATTTTCAATACTTCGCCATCGCACCAGAGGCTTGAAGCCAGGCGGGAGGGCGAATTCTCCCTTGTTTTAGCTCTTCCCCCCCTTGGTTTTGTGCATTCACGTCACGGCCCTTAATTGAAGTAAACTTGGGGAATCTTCCTGGATATCGAGGGGTAGGAGAAATCCCCAACATTATTGCACTGTGCCTGCTAAAATCTATGGCAGAAAAAAAACAAAGAGAAGCCTACCAATGTAAGTAATAAGCTTAATTATGGCTTCTCAATAACAACGCTCATTGTTATTGCTCAAACGTTCATTTATTGCTACCCCACGTAAATATTGGCTATTTTTTAATTGTTGTATTTTTTTTAATTGCTTGGAAAACAATCAACTACCAGTATACATTGCTAAATTTAGCTGTAACTGTAGTATTTGATTTATCAATGTAGAAAGAATAAACAGCACAACTACATAGGCTACATTCTCAATTGCTTATTGTATGTTTTAACCACTCGTCACAACAAGCCAGAAACGCGGTTGAAGCTAGTGTTGATTATTGCTTTTGAATACTGCATTCCCTGTTTTCTGCAGCATCAGTAACGTAACATGATGCATGTTTGTGAAACGTCTGCACGTTACGTTCACCCTTTGCCATCGTTGTGTGTCTGGAAACACACGTGAGACCAACATCTAACCACAGGCCTCTCGGATGTATTTTTTCGCATCAATGATCTGCTTCAGAAACGACAACAAAAGGTCTGTTTTCTTCTTGATGTAGACAGGCTAAAGAAAAGGGCCCAAGTAAAAACCAAAACACCCGTGCGATGGCATCTTGAAAGTAAACATTTGTCGCATCTGCTTTACGTCACTCCCAGCAAACGGCGAGAGTTGATGACATGGCAAAACTCGAGTGACGTTTGAATTCCTGGAGGCGTATTTTCAGCACTTGGCCATGGCACGAGATGCTGAAGCCAAGGGGGAGCGTTAAAGAGAAGGGTAAGGGGAAGAGGGAGAATTAATTTGTATTGATCCTTAGATTGACCAAGTGTAAGGCGAGATGTGACCAATCTCAGTAGGTCTAATTCCCTGAGAATATTTAATAAGGCCGTGAACATGTGCAAAATTTGTGTGTTCAGCTAAAGAGCTCTTATTAAGGCTGAAGCGTCAGTTGAAACTGTCAGCAGGTAAGAAACCTCTCTTACACAAAAAACTTTGTTTGAATACAAGAATTTTGCACATATTTTTTTGAAAAGACAAAGGCCATGTTACACTGCACACAAAATCTGATTTATTTTTCCCCCCTAAGTGACACAGATCAGTCTAAACACTCCGAAGTGCTTCATATCAGATACTTTTACATCAGAGATGGGCCACATCAAGAGGTAGTCCTAATCGGATTGGAATTTTTTCAAATGTGACTTCAGTCTGAATGGAAATGAGATTTAAATGCGACTTTTTCGTCACCCTTAGGCAAACTCCGTCAATTGTGTGCACGGGGAAAGACACAGCCTGCCAGGGAACGTCATTGCAACTCTGGTTTTGTTTTTTTGTAAGTGTGACTTTTCGGTACATCACTAGTCAATAGTGCACAAATAGTAGGGTATGTGTAATGTATTAAAATATATTTTGATTCCGTAGTAATAGCAACTGTCGAAGGACTGGAATTGACGCTGTGGCATATTTGCTTACATGTTACGTACATTGCGTAAGTTGTTCACGTAAATGAGTTGAAAATAAATCTAACGTAGATCCACGCTGATGTCCCTGTTGCCTCTACCTAACAGCCCTAAAAAGATTAGAATCCCCCCAAATATACTACACCATATTAGGGCTGGGCGATATATTGATATACTGGATATATCACGGGTTTGTCTCTCTGCGATATAGAAAATTATTATATCGTAATATTCGAGTATATGTTCTCATGCAGTTGCTTTTAGCTGCGGGCATTACATGACAGGCTCTTCTAGCTCTTTCCTGTCTCTCCTTCTCACAGACAAGCGCACTGTCTTACATATGTCACATACGTATACGCCCTCGCGGAGCAGAGAGGTAGGAGCATGGGTAACGTTAGCTGTGATGCTAGCAGAGCTGTGTGAGTGGTAATACAAGAGAAAGAAAGTGCGAATGAAAGAAGAAGTAATTCCCAAGAAAAACAGCCGGGTGTTCATCGTCTGGCGGTGATTTGGCTTCAAGTGGGAATATGTCGAACAGACAACCGTAATTTGTCAAGCATGTGGCAAAAGCGTTGCTATAAAAAGTAGCATTACTGCTAATATGTAGCATCATTTGAAAAGTCACCTGCTAGAGAATGAAGAGTGCTTACTCCGCATATCAACATCTCCATTCGGTGCCACACACCCACACCATCAAAATGCCGAGGAAAACATATCCAGATCAACACCGTATGAAAAAAATAGTCAACAGAATTTAATAACGTCCGTAGTAACCTACCACATAGCGAAGGACAAATACTATTTGATTTCCTATTATGCAGCTTATTTTTATTTGACACGTAAAATGTCTGACAATCTTGCATTTTCTGTTTTGAAATGACATGAACGTTTGTGCCACTGCTTAATAAATACAGTTTTGGTCAATTGACTTAGTTGTGATTTCCTCCTCTGCATGAAAGTTTAAAATGAGCATACATTAATGCAGTATGAACAAGAATGTTTTAATGTAGACACACAGAATCATCATACTAGTGTGATAATATGCATCAAGTGTTCACTCAAGGCCAAGGCAAAATATCGAGATATATATAGTGTATCGCGATATGGCCTAAAAATATCGAGATATTAAAAAAAGGCCATAACGCCCAGCCCTACACCATATACATGCATTCATACATTATATTACTTTATTTTTCATGAAAAGAAAACACTTATTTAATGTGTAGCGACCTTATCTATGTTGGAGACTTTTATTTATATTTGTAGTATTAGTAGAGACTTTTTTGTTCATTTACGGAATCCAATCAACTTCTTTTCTTTTCACTTTATCGAACTGTGCATGCAAGTGACATCAAGGCCACGTTGGGGCCACTTTGCGGCCTGTGAACCTTTATATTGGAGTTTGATAAAGAACACATTTTACTTGTAGTGGAAACAGTCAGCTGGTAAAAAAATCTGGATTTCGAAAAATTCGGTTTGGGCCACTTTGGCCTGCTGTGTAAATGTAGTCAAGATGAACACAACCAATTTACTTCAAGGCTGTAAACAGTTTTTAAGCTATAACACCACTTTACAGAAATTTTATATGACATATTTAGTCCCTATAAACCACAGCGACTGTAGTTGAATTTCAATTCAGTTAAATGGGGAACATTGATTTGAGATCTGTGTATTTTCGCTTATTTCAGCCGAGGTAACTCTACAAAGTATCTTTTTCTCAAACTGACATCTGTTATGTACATTGTGCCTGTTTTACATTAAGAAAGTTAAAGTGAAAAGAGCACAAAGTAAGGTATAATGGAATGCTTAGATGAGTTGTGGGTAGAAGAACAAAACCCTGCCAAACACATTTGTGATGAACAGCGATTATGAGCCAGGAGGCTGTGTCCATTTTCTTCTGATTGCATTGCTTGAACATGTGTGGATTCACAACATAGCCATGTAGTCTTTAACATGTTATATGTTTGTTCTGTGAGAACAAAAATAATCCTTTTTATGTATTCTTTTATGCACCTCACCTTAGTGTGGGGACTTCAGGCATCTTCTTTAAGCTGAGGTCATGTTTCTGTGGGAATAACACTTCTCCAAGGCCAAATTTGACTGCAAAGTCCACTGCTCTATGCTGCATGCGCAGCATGACACGGTTTATCGTGAACTCCACGTTGAAATTCATTCCTTCGATAAAACGCTCCAACAAACTGCAAGCACATTTACATAGGTATGTGAATCTGTGAAAGTTTCTGGTCAGATAGTTAAAAGAGCATCTTACTCAGAGTGAAATCCCAGTTTGACATAGTCCCTCTCTACTTTGTGGACATAGCCACTGTACTTCACTCTTGTTTCGTTTTGGGAATAAACTATCAGCTTATCTCCTCGCAGCACAGAAGGGCGATTTTCAGACAGACCAGGGATCTGCAATGTAAAACAAATAGGTGAATATGGACTATGTCAGGTGGCTATTACATGATGGGTATCATTCTGCAGGTCATGGTGGTTTTAAGTTTTTTGTCTACTTCTATTCAAATAATCCATCCTTTTCCTACTGCTAGTCCCCTCTCAGGGTCACTTGGGGAGGGGTTGGGATATTATGAGTTTAAATTATACATTTACAGATCATTTAACAGATTGTGTTCAAGTTACAAGTTCATATCTTACGCATTACAAATGTGTTTTAATCCCACCACAGCAATAGAAACAATCAGTTAGTCACAAATTCACCTTTAGAATGAGCAGCCTGTGGTTATTTGGATCTTTTTCCATGGTGACGGATTCGTGTTCACTGTTGGGTATGAAGTATTTCCTGATGTCCACTTTCAACTGATGCTCTTCCAAATACAACATCTGATGGAACTTTGCAGCGTAGTTCCCAAAAGTTAATGGACTTTCCAGCAATGCACTATTAAAACCAAAAGGAAATATTGTAGATTATATGCCACTACTGACTTGCTGCTTGGAATAACTTAAAAAAATAAATAAAAATAAACCTTTTATCAGAGATGTCTTTGTTCAGTGACAGAACTAGCCGGGTGGTGTGTTTTGGCATCTGATAGCACTTGAGTGGGATTTCATTCTTTAGTTGCCATATCGACATCCTGGAAATCAAAGCATCACAGTAAGCCAATACTACAAGAAGAATAAATCTGGACGTATTAATATTAGCAGGTATTAGAAATAATGTCAGACACAAAAAAGTGTTTGCTTAAATTACTCCGGTCACTGTGGTAAACAAGAAAAACAATCTAATTGATTTAAGTGATGTCCTTGTTGTAAGGCGCACGCAGTGCATGAGCACCATAACAAGAAACATTGTTAAAAGGGGTGTCTCGAAACAACTTTTTCATTTTTGATATTAGTCTCTCTGGCTGATAACGGTATAAATTCAAAACAAATTCAGCAGAAAACCTAGTACGTACCTGTATTAATGTGTAGTGTGGAACGTTACAAAAGGTTTAATTAAGTGAAATTACAAGAACAATGGTAGGTATGAAAAAAACTAAACTTATAACTTGGAATGTTCCGATCAAGGTTTTGTGCTGTGGATTCTGATGGCAATCGTCCATGAATGAGATCAGCCCCTATCGATCACATTTATTAACTGTATAATTTTTAAATGTATCTATGGTGAGTGCTATGGACTGTTTAACTATATGTACATTATATTTAAACGTCTTCCTTTTTTTATTGAGCAAAACCAAGTAAATAGTACACAATAAGTAAACAAACAAAAACTACTAATCTAACGGGTCCAGGGAATTATTCCCTGAATTAGTAAACATTAACAAAACAAAAATAATATCTAGAGAATATTTAAATAATGATCTGCTCACTCGAGTATCTATCATTAACTGATACTAGCCTTGATATCAACACTACCAATTTACGGATCGATCCAATCATTCTCTTACATGTTGTGTACTGACTGTGGCAATGCTGACACACCAACGGTTATTATATCACTGTCTCTGTAGTCAATAAATTTAGTTTGTTCGTGAATATTACAATCCTTCAGTGTTCTGATCAAATTTGGTACTCGAACATTTGACGACGTTGAACAAAGAAAAATACAACTAAACTCAGAATCAACAAAAGAATTTTACAATTCTAATCATAATTTGCTTTTTATGTCTCCCACTATGTTATTCAGCTTCCATTGTAATAACATATGCAAATGAGGCAATGGTGTCATCCAACAACTTATAGCAACTTTCATGATAGTCAATAGCTAGTTTTCTTACTGAGGAGAAGATGAAGAGAAATCAGAACAAATTGAGGGCAGTGAGAACAGATGTAGAAGAGATACAAATTGAGAACACAGATGAAGAGGATAAGACAGAAAAGCCAGCAAAGAAAACAGTGAAGATAATTTTCTATTTTCTGGTTAATTAAGACTAGCATTAGAAGGCCACAGTGCAGAAGAACTGCTGGAGGTGAGGACATCAGTTTTATGTATAAATCAACGTTAAAACAAGCAAAATCGGTCTTAAAAAAAGAAGACATTTTTTTCCAAAGGCATGATGCACTATAATTATATGATATCTATATATTTATAGTCAAATATCTTAGACTGCAATATTTTTCAGTTAAGGACACTTATTGCAAATGTCCAATTTGCTGTTGTGTCGCTGTTTGGTCCGAGTAGCCTGTAGCATACCATTTTTACCTTTTATAAATGATTTCTTAGAATACAACAAAAGACCAAACTTGTGTGATTATTGGAGGACATTTAGATGTTAACTGGCTGTCCAGCTTTGCACAAGTAAACATGCTGCAGGACTGTTTTTATCAGAGTTTATATCGGCAATTTTAAATGCAAGCCAGTATCATATGATGTTTGTTCTTTTTTTGCTGATATCAAAGAGATATCCGATATGTATCGGGACACCCCTAGTTACGATGGAGAACAATTTTACCAAACAAAAATTTCACAATTGTTTACATTGGAAAAATGCAAACAATTGAATATGCTGCAATTAATAGGAATGAACTGTTTAAAAATATATTACAAAACATTTTGTTTTATGAAAAAGCAGACATGTAACTGAAAACATGTTGTAAATGAGGTAATGTGGCCTATGTTGTGATTGGTCAAATGCAGTGAATAATTTTGCCACTCCTAGTGTATGTGTTTGACAATCATTTGTACTTAAACTTTTTAATTTAGAAAGGTGTGTGTGATGGAGGAATGTACAGTGCATGCTGTGGATGTGGCTTTGGTAATCTTGTTATATTTTTCTGCACTGAGGAAAGAAAATTTTCGATAGAATTTTATTAGACGTGTAGTGGTTGTCTTTACCATAACTATGGTACATGCATTTATGTTCCCTGTTACAAACCAACTCATGCCAAGTTCATTTTAATCAATTATTGTAAATGTCCACATATTCTTGATGATTCCCATTACCATGCATCCATCCATCCATTTTTTACCGCTTATGCCCTTAAGAGTCGCGGGGGGCGCTGGAGCCAATCTCAGCTAGAATTGGGCGGAAAGCGGGGTACACCCTGGACAAGTCGCCACATCATCACGGGGCCAACACCGATAGATAGACAACATTCACACTCACATTCACATACTAGGATCAATTTAGTGTTGCCAGTCAACCTATCCCCAGGTGCATGTCTTTTGGAGGTGGGAGGAAGCCGGTATTGCAGTAAATTCATATGGTACATTTTGTACTTTAAAAACAATTAATGTAATGTTACAGCCCTATTGTGAAGTAAAATTGATTACCCTTCAGGTGGCTGCCCTTCCACAATCTTGCAGTTCAGTACAGGTACTCGAGAAGGAAAAGAGCGCCTATAAGGCGCAACAGGTTTCAGCTCCATTCCCAACACGGTCACATAATGAACCTGAATATCACGCACAATGTAGAATGGAACTGATTTCAGGTCTTCCTGAAATTCAAAGGCCAACGTCGCAGGGTAGTTACCAGCAGCCTTAAACTGGTAGTTAACTTGGATTTCATAGCTGTCACCTGCAATATAACACATACATTCTAAATACTTAAGCAGACTGGTCCAAAAAATTACAGAGTAAGAGTTTCACAACA
This sequence comes from Nerophis ophidion, assembly GCF_033978795.1. Lineage (NCBI taxonomy): Eukaryota > Metazoa > Chordata > Actinopteri > Syngnathiformes > Syngnathidae > Nerophis > Nerophis ophidion. Next base: position 28,448,257 of record NC_084616.1, on the reverse strand, counting down.
ATTTGAAATTAACATTATCATTTTTAAAACAGCCAAATGTTTCATAAATCAAACAGGTGTACCTTTTAATGATGTGGCTGCTTAGTATAAATAATTCATCAAAATAGTAGTATTTGTTGTTGTTTACCAGATTTGAGCACAAGAGGTTTTTTTCGGGTCACTTTCTGGTTATCACAGAGTGTGAAGCTGCTGAGCATGCGCAACGCCGTGTAGTAGGTAAAATGCACCGTTTCAGTTCCAGTGTTTGCTATAGTCAAATTCACTTGACACCGCTGAAAGAAAAAAGCATCACAAGTCAATGTATTCTTTTTTTTTTTGGGGGGGGGGGGGGTCTGCTGACAACCATTGAGACGCAATACGAACAATTTAATAAAACGTACCTCTGTTTGCCACTCTATGCAAAGGGTTCCATCTTCAAACGGAGGATTTGAGCTGATGACAATGCCTTTTTTATTTTCAATGTAGAAAGATCTGTGGGTGTAAAAAAAAAAAAGGTATAAAAGTCACAATACGGTATCATTGGAAACAGAGTGGAATTGTTACCTTTATCTAGATCGTCAAATCCTTACAAAACTAAGTTAATGCTAGACATAATGTGTTAGCCAGAAAGACAAATACTGCAGCACACACCAATTGCAGCCTTTACCTGCCAAAGGTAAAAACCTTTGGCAGGATCTACTAAGATCGAAGTACCACACGCTAAAGAGCATGCGCGAACTACAAAATTGAAAGTACCATTAGTGGGTGTGTTCTATGTTATTTACTAAGACTGCTCGTACAGTTGATAACAAATGCAAAAGTGTTGCAGACCGCCTTATTTTGAATGAGTTTCTTGCGTGTACTACCAGGCTTTCACCATGGAGAGACTCATTTACTGCACAGTCATGTGATCATGCTCCTTTCTACCATTGTGTTTGGCTGTTTTGAAACATGCAGAACGTAGGTTTTTTTTTGTTGGTATTTTCAAAGTAGTCCCGCAGTGTGGCGATCTACATGAGAACACACTTTTTTATTTTGCTGATTTTTAAAAAATAAGCCCCTTAAGTCTTTCAGCAGCTATAAAATTATAAAATGATGTTGCTGAATGGACAACATGTTGAATATTTGCAGTTGTGATTATATATGTGTATTTACAGTCGTGGTCAAAAGTTTACATACACTTATAAAGATTATAATGTCATGGCTTTTTTGAGTTTTCAATCATTTCTACAACTCTTGTTGTTTTGTGATTGGAGCACATACTTGTTTGTCACAAAAACCATTCATGAAGTTTGGTTCTTTCATGAATTGATCATGTGACCAAATCTGCTGGGTCAAATGTTAATATTTGGTTACATGTCCTCTGGCAAGTTTCATTGCAATGAGGCGCTTTTGGGAGCCATCCACAAGCTTCTGGCAAGCTTCTGGTTGAATTTTTGACCACTCCATTTGACAAAATTAGTGCAGTACAGCTACATTTGTTGGTTTTCTGACATGGACTTTGTTTCTTCAGCATTGTCCACATGTTGTCAACGGGGTTTAAATCAGGATTTTGGGAACACCATTCTAAATCCTTAATCCTAGCCCGATTGAGCCCTTCCTTTATCACTTTTGACGTGTGTTTGGACTCATTGTCCTGTTGGAACACCCAACTGCGCCCAAGACTCAATCTCTGGGCTAATGATTTTACCACTTTTGACGTGTTTGGACTCATTGTCCTGTTGGAACACCCAACTGCGCCCAAGACTCAATCTCTGGGCTAATGATTTTAGGTTGTCCTGAAGAATTTGGAGGTAATCCTCCTTTTTCATTGTCCCGTTTACTCTCTGTAAAGCACCAGTTCCATTGACAGCAAAACAGGCCCAGAACATAATCCCACCACCACCATGCTTGATGGTAGGCGTGGTATTCCTGAGATTGAAGGCCTCACCTTTTCTCCTCAAAACACATTGCTGGGTATTGTGGCCAAACAGCTCAGTTTGTGTTTCATCTGACCACAGAATTTTCCTCCAGAAGGTCTTAAATTTGTTAATGAGATGTCATATGTCTTATTTTTCTATTCTATTGGTACTTTATTAATCAATCAATCAGGATTGATTGATTGGATTTATAATGAATCAATGTCATTTTCAGAGACAAGGTAAGGTCACTAGAAAATGAAAACTACGGGCCAGAAATTGGCCTCAGTCACTTGGTTAGGTCTTGCTGATGTCTACTAGCCCCGAGTATCACTATAGTATAACAACCTGTAAACATATTCTAAAATTCCAGCTCTTCCCTCACTAACCAAGAAGGGTATACAGTATGTTTGTTTGTTAATGTATCAGGAGCCTGACAAGAAAGCGCTGCATGCACCTATGCTTAATAAAGTAGACTTTGTCTCTGCCATTTTTGTTTGTAATCAATTATTTATTTTTCTTTGAGTGCATACTTATGCAAATACTGAATAATATCTACTTTAGTTTGTGTTCGGTTGCGTGGGTTGGACGATCGGCCCCATTTTTTAATAGATTCATTTGTATGTATTCCTTTGTACCGGCTACGCCTCTCTTTATTATGCACATGCCACCTGCCAACAGGTGCTTCAGGTTATAAATAGAAGGCTGAAGTCAAATTAGGCCTCAGCAAACATCTGAACACCCTTGACTGAACACTACTCCTGCAGACTACATAGACAGGAAAGCCTGTATTACTTTGACCTTCAAATGATACATCTTGCTTGGATACAAGGCTAAAAGATAACAGGCAAATGTTAGAAAGAGATATTAAGGGTAGCTACAATAGTGATACTCTTAACTAGTATACGCAGGTGGGAGACTCAAGGCTAATTCCTCAGTGCAATCCCACTCTGGCACGGCACATATATGTCTCTCCCTTGAGTTCTGCTAATACTTATCTTCATAAATTCCATAATCATTTTATTATCATATTCATAGATTTGCTGGCATCTTCTATCATCTAAGACTAACTTGTCTGACACACTTAGGGTTTCCTTTAGGCTCATATTATTGTGTCATTACCTGTTTTTCTTGAGTTTTTCCACAAGGAACTGGGCTTGTTTTCTCTCTTTGTTGACTGCGGACAAGGCAGGCTGATCGGAAGATGGAGATTGAGATGGATGGGTTACTCCATTCAAAGTCTCCTGTTGTCTCGGCCTGGGTGTGTTCCACTGGTCCACAGTAAGCACTCTCACCTGTGCAGAGCATCAACAGTGAACAGTTTTTTTCTAGGTACCTGAACTTTATTGCGTTTAGAGAATTTTATAGTATACCCACTTATACAAACCCCGTTTCCATATGAGTTGGGAAATGGTGTTAGATGTAAATATAAACGGAATACAATGATTTACACATCATTTTCAACCCACATTCAGTTGAATATGCTACAAACACAACATATTTGTTGTTAAAACTGAAAAACATTTTTTTTTTTGCCAATAATCATTAACTTTAGAATTTGCTGACAGCAACACGTGACAAAGAAGTTGGGAAAGGTGGCAATAAATACTGATTAAAGTAGAGGAATGGCCATCAAACACTTATTTGGAACATCCCACAGGTGTGCAAGCTAATTGGGAACATGTGGGTGCCATGATTGGGTATTAAAAAAAAGCTTAAATGAAATGCTAAGTCATTCACAAACAAGGATGGTGCGAGGGTCACCAATTTGTAAGCAAATTATCGAACAGTTTTAGAACAAGATTTCTCAATGAGCTATTGCAAGGAATTTAGGGATTTTACCATCTACTGTCCATGAAATCATCAAAAGGTTCAGAAAATCTGGAGAAATCGCTGCACATAAGCAATGATATTACAGACCTTTGATCCCTCAGGCAGTACTGCATCAAGAACCGACATCAGTGTGTAAAGGACATCACCACATGGGCTCAGTAACACTTCATAAAACCATTGTCAGTAACTACAGTTGGTCGCTACATCTGTAAGTGCAAGTTAAAACTCTACTATGCAAAGCGAAAGCCATTTATCAACAACACAAAAGAACGCCACCATCTAAGATGGACTGATGCAAAGTGGAAAAGTGTTCTGTGGTCTGACGAGTCCACATTTCAAATTGTGTTTGGAAATCTGTGGACGTGGTGTCCTCCCGAACAAAAAGGAAAATAACCATCCGGATTGTTATAGGTGCAAAGTTCAAAAGCCGGCATGTGTGATGGTATGGGGGTGTATTAGTGCCCAAGGCATGGGTAACTTATACATCTGTGAAGGCATCATTAATGCTGAATGGTCCATACAAGTTTTGGAGCAACATATGTTGTCATCCAAGCAACTTTATCATGGACACCCCTGCTTATTTCAGCTAAACAATGCCAAGCCACGTGTTACAACAGCGTGGCTTTGTAGTAAAATAGTGCGGGTACTTTCCTGGCCCGCCTGCAGTCCAGACATATCTCCCATCGAAAATGTGTGACTCATTATGAAGCGTAAAATACGACAACAAGACCCCGGACTGTTGAACAACTTAAGCTGTACATCAAGCAAGAATGGTAAAGAATTCCACTTTCAAAGCTTCAAAAAATAGTTTCCTCAGTTCCCAAAATGTTTATTGAGTGTTGTTAAAAGAAAATGTGATGTAACATAGTGGTGAACATGCCCTTTCCCAACTACTTTGGCACGTGTTGCAGCCATTAAATTCTAAGGTAATTATTAGTTGCAAAAAAATTAAAGTTTATGACTTTGAACATCAAATATATTGTCTTTGTAGTGCATTCAACGGAATATGGGTTGAAAAGGATTTGCAAATCATTGTATTCTGTTTATATTTACATTTAACACAATTTCCCAACTCATATGGAAACTGGGTTTGTACAAGCCATTTATGTTCTGTCATAATATATTTTACATGACCTTTGTATTATATATGAACTCTGTACTAGTGGGGAGAAAGTCGGTTAGTTTCCCTTTGGCAAATAAAAATGATGTTTTTCCTGAAAAAACACTTAGCAATCCCATAGCCATTGACTGCCATCTACTGGTCACATCATTACACCATGTACCAAATAAAATAGCTTCGACGTGGGTAAACTAAACCAAACGTATTCTGTACATTAGGCGCACTGGCTTAAAAGGTGCACTATCGAGTTATGAGTAAAAAAAGGATTTTACTAATACTAACTATAATAAAATACCAACAATTGCTAATTATATTGAATAATAATTGTTTTTCAGTCCAAGGAACAAGTCTGCACAGACACAAAAGCAATTTTCAGTCATGTTGTTGTTATGAAACCCCCGGCTTTAGATTCAGGTAAAGAAAGTTCTCCATGTGCTCAACTATGTACTACATAATGCTTGATTTGAACTTTGAGATTGCACTGAAATGAATTGAGGAAACTGACAAAATTTCAATACCGAGTGACTCAAACTGTGATATCTAGGTGAAGGTCTCAGCCACCAGTTGGGTTGCGCAATATAAATTATATACTTTAGGCTGACGATTGAGCTTTTAATACTATTGTTATATCATGACAATGCATGTTGATGACACATTCTAGCTTTGTCTCACAAATTTGACAGCAACAAGCTAACAAACACGTCCTCAATACAATGCAGCGGCTAATGTCCCTCCAATGCGCAAAGCCACTTCTAAATCAGTAATCCACGCCTCCATGTGTGTGTGTGTGTGTATTCGCCGCTAGTCAATCAGTGCCTTTCAGGCTTGATAACGCAATCTGAATAGCAACCAGACAGCTGTTCTCGAGTTCAACTGCGTTTGCTTTCTTTTCTTCACCACTTTACACCTATACTGATGAAATAGAACACAAATCCTCGTTTATCCTAAATACAGACATTTTCGGATAGAAAAAGTACTTGAGCTACAAAACTGAGAACATTTGCCAAGTTTACTCTAGACAAAACTCACCAGCAAAACATATACGATGAGTAAAATGTTCTTTGGAATCCCTATTATAATATAAAATATATATCCGTCTGTGAGTCTGCTAATATCTTTTAAATTGATCGATTATTGCACACTGAATTCTGGGACCTGCCGATTGTCTGATCGCTTATGATGTGACAAGTCAAGTCCGATCAGCCATGTTTTCTCAAATTTCTTGTCACTTCCATTGCTAATTTTATTAAGTGAATCACTTGAAAAAACACTGTGACTGTGAAACATGTTTTCTGTTCCTTTGTTTGACAAGCTTTACAATGGTACCAATCTTTTTAAAACGGGGTATATACTGTATTTAGAAAGTTAAAACTTTTTTAACAAAAAAAGTCACACTTAAAACCTTGAGCCCCATTTACTTTTTATTAAAAGAGTAGACCAGAAATGTGTGCATTTTTATTGGTTTTAAACTTCCATAACTTTTTTTCATATAAAAATGACAATTTAATTCAATCAATCAATGTTTATTTATATAGTCCTAAATCACAAGTGTCTCAAAGGGCTGCACAAACCACAGCGACATCCTCGGTACAGGGCCCACATAGGGGCAAGGAAAAACTCACCCCAGCGGGATGTCGGTGACAGTGACTAAGATGAATATGAGAAACCTTGGAGAGGACCGCATATGTGGGCAACCCCCCCAGGGGAGACCGAAAGCAATGGATGTCGAGCAGGTCTAACATGATATTGTGAAAGTCCAGTCCATTGTGGATCCAACATAATGGTTTGAGTCCAGTCCAAAATGGATCCAATATAGTAGCGAGAGTCCCGTCCATAGTGGAGCCAGCAGGAAACCATCCAATTGGAATCGTATTGACAAGACCTATCTGATAATGCAAGTTTTATGTAAATCAATTAATGAAAAAACTACAAATACACCCACACGCAGTCCATGGCGCAAAATAAACTTTTCTTCTTACAAGTGTCATCTCTAGAGGAATAGGAATAGATAAAAATGCTACACTATACACTGTAGGAGGATATGCTAACCGCAAGCTATAGTTCTTGAATGTAAACAAAGGTGGTGACAGTAACGATTACAAGTAGTATAGTATTAGGTCGATATCGCAGTAGTTAGATGGATAATTTGTAGTATAAAAAAATCTTCTGTCTCTTTTGTTATTATTTTCAATTTCAGGAAATAAGTTTCTAGACACAGGTAGGGTTTTAGGGGAGAAAAAAAAGTATTTCATTTAGAGCCTGGGTGCCCATTACGTCGATCGCGATCGACTGGTCGATCTCGGAGGGTGTGTCAGTCGATCTCAAGCCAGGCATTAAAAAATATACATAAAAATGAGCAATCATCAATCATACCAAGACTTCACTTTCGTCAGTTGTTTGACATTCTCGGCACCCGAGGATCTTGTGAGATGACGCTGGCTGCTGCAAGCTCATATTTAAGAAAAAAATCACTAACAGGGCGGACGCAGAGAAACACATTTTATTTCTAGAGACTCCGTACCTACTGTCAAAACTCTAAAGACCGACTGCACAGTTCCTGTCTTCACCATAAAAGACCTGTTTCATCCTGCCTGTGCTAACAAAAAAAGAGTCTCAGAAAGCTAGCGTGCTCAAGCTAGCAAGCAACGGAGTTTGATGCCAATGTATTTCTCCCCCGCCCTCAGCGACCGCTTTCTCACTTGCTTGCCCACCCGCACTTTCACTGACGTCACTCACCTGCTGCCAGACATTAAAGGGCCACACACATATGCTACTCTCATAACAAAGTGTTTAAAAACGAGTATGCAAGTTGGACAAATGAGATGCCAAATCCAACCACTTTCATGTGGTATTGGACAGAAAGGAGGACTTTTTTTTTCCTCCATTTGAAAATGCGGACGTTATCAGCACCACTGTCTAATTCCAATCAATGCAAGTCATCAGAATCAAATACACCAACTTATATTCTTGTCTTCATGAAAGAAAGGAATCTATGTGTGTTAAACATGCTTGTATTATCATTAAACACCATTAACTTAACAAAAATGTCTCTTTCATAAATAAATAAATATAAATTATAAATAGCAATGAGGTAGTTTAGTTTAGTTTATTAAGGATCCCCATTAGTCTACACTGCAGTGGAGACTATTCTTCCTGGGGTAGATCTCCTCGACTTGGTCAATTGAAAAGTAGCTCACCTGCAAAAAAAGTGTGAGCGCCCCTGATTTAGAGCCAATAGTAGGAAGTAAGTTTAAAATGTAATTTATACTGTGTTTTTGTTTGATTATAGCTTTGGTATTGGATCGATACCTACATTTGTAGTATCACTCAAAGCTAATGTAAAGTATTGAAACAACAGAAGAAAAGTCATCATCAGTACATTTCACAGAAGTGCAGACAGAAACATGTCACATCAGACAGTAACCAGATATTAACAAGTAGAATAATAGCAGTGTGGACAAAATAACACAACCGGAAGTTAAGTAATATTTTACTGCATGTACAGTATGTCAGCAGCTAAATTAGGAGCTTTTGTAATCCATATATGCCAAATAATTAGGGGTCTAACAATTTGTCTTTAAAAACGATTCGATTCAGAATATTTGGTTGCCGATACGATTCAGGGATATTATTTTCTTAGAACAATATGAGATAGGCTCCAGTGACACCCGCGACCCCAAAGGGAATAAGCGGTAGAAAATGGATGGATGGATGGATATGAGATAGGCTCCAGTGACACCCGTAACCCAGAAAGTGACAAGCAGTAGAAAATGGATGGATGGACAAGCTGAAACTACTCAGTGAGTTGAAATCGATTTAGTAACTTTTTACCAGTGTTACAGTAAAATGAATACTAGATACTGTACACTGCGTTTGAATTTTCCAATTTATTCCTGTTAATTCTTGTACGGGAATTAGATTATGAGATATGAATTATGGATAAAAAATTAATGGCTAATTCATTCACTTCTAATTTGAATAAACTGTAACCAACACTTCCGGTTGAATTATCCAGAGGAAACCTTTTCTGCTCACATTGTTTAACATTCAAGCAGTTTTCAATAAAAGTACAGTAACCAACATTTTAACAGCAGATTACTTAATAAAAAAAATCCCACGACCGGCATTACAGTATCCGATGAAAGACAGTGTCCCAAGTGTGCGGAAGCATGTATGCCCCTCTTTTTCAATTTTCAAAGCCTCCTTGACCCATTACTTGTATGTATATGTTTCTGATTAAATGATTTCTCCTTGGTCGCAAGTTGTTGTGTTCCCGAAGTCGGTGCATTGCTGCAACTTGCTTGACTGTCACTTGCTTTGAGTCTGTCACGTGTTGTGCATCTTAAGGTCGTGTTGCGGCTTTATATTTTTGTGTTGTGGCGTTTGTCTTTGTTGTGGCTTTTGCAATCATGCTATAGCTGAAAGTTTTTTGGAGTTGTAATTACTGAAATTGTCTTGTGGCGTTGGCATTGGTTATGAGCTTTCTCGAAAACCGCAGGTATCGACCATTTTTGACACCAAAGATGGGCAAACAAACGTAAAGTTTAATTTATTTATCATTAAAAAGGTCCTAAACTTCATTTAAAGTCTGTCGATCTTAAGTCCCATGTTTCCCTTAATTTAGTTTTGATTAAAATCGACCAATTCCCTTTTAAACCAATCTTGGATCAACAACTACCTTCCAAAAGGCAAACTTGCCGAGTACAGATCGATATACTTGAAATTTAGGAATATAAATCGATTTTTTTAATCCAATCCAATCCCCTTTATTTATATAACACATTTCAAAAAACAATACAAGTTTCACAAAGTGTTGCACATAAGTTAAGACAGACATACCGGAAGAGTCAGTAATATAAAACATTAAACTATAAAAGACTAGTGGTGTAACGGTACGTGTATTGAACCGTTTTGGTATGGGGGTTTCGGTTCGGTACGGAGGTGTAGTGAACGACACGGACATATTAAATAGCGCACCGCACGTTGTGTAAACAATGCACACCGAGGCACCATGAATTCATTTACATGGACCCCGACTTAAAACAAGTTGAAAAACTTATTGGGGTGTTACCATTTAGTCGTCATTTGTAGGGAATATGTACTGTGCAATCTACTAATAAAAGTTTCAATCATTAAAAAAAACAACAACACACGGCATGCTAGCAACAACTGGGCTATGATAGACTGACCACACCTCCTCTTTTCACGGGATACGTCCTCTTTGCGGAGCTGTCCAAGTGAAGTTTCATAAATGCCTCGAATGCCTGGAATTTTAAGTTAGGGTTGCATGTATTTTCAATGTACGTTCAGGGTTAAGAAGGGGTTGAAAACAACAAAAAAAGTCGTGCATGCATCAACATTCATGAGGGAGGGGCAGAGACAGAGAGAGCGAGAGAGTTATGATGAATGCGCATGCATCCCCAGGCTCTGCTTTTTACCTATAGATTTATCAGATTTTATTTTTTATTATCTATAGCAGTGGTGTCAAAAGTAGACCCCGGAGGCCATTTGCGGCCCACAGCTAATGTTTTAAAGGCCCACGCCACATTCTAAAAATACTACTTAAATAAACAAAAACATAACAAAAGTGAAATAAAAAAGGCTTATTTGTAATTTAGAAAAAGTTGACTAATAAAACCAAGCGTTTTTTTTTTTCTTTCAAACTGTCATTGCTCAAAACATAATATTGAATCAAAATCAATGTTATTATGAATTATTGACCTATCCAAGTGCGCGATTACTTCACATCAAATATTCCACTGAGAAAAATATTTTTGGTGGAAGATTTAGCAAATTCGTTAAATAAATAATCAAAAAATTTATATTTTGTTGTTTTCTTACTGTACCGAAAATGAACCGAACCGTGACCTCTGAACCGAGGTACGTACCGAACCGAAGTTTTTGTGTACCGTTACACCCCTATAAAAAAGTAAAAACATACAATACATCAGAGAAAATAAAATAGACTAAAATCACACAACTCTCATACGGGTTTAAAAGCCAAAGAGTAAAAATGTGTTTTAAGACGTGATTTAAAAGTCATTAAAGAGTGAGACATCCGAATAACAATAGGGATATTGTTCCAAAGTTTTGGGGCCACAGAAGAAAATGCACGATCACCTCTGGATTTTAAACGAGTTTTTGGGACGACAATAGGAAACTGATCAGCTGACCTCAGAGACCTTTTGGGGGTGCCCCATCCATTTTCTACCGCTTGTCCCTTCCAGGGTCGCAGTGGTTGCTTGAGCCTATCAAAGCTGCATTCGGGCAGAAGGCGGGGTACACCCTGGACAAGTCGCTACCTCATCACAGGGCCAACACAGATAAATAGACAACATTCACACTCACATTCCCACACAAGTGTCAATTTAGTGTTGCCAATCACCCTATCCCCAGGTGCATCTTTTTGGAGGTGGGAGAAGTCTGAGTTTTTCAAATGGTCTGACATATTGTGGCGCTAATCTGTTAAGAGATTTAAAAACAAACAATATCGATCAGTTGGCCCTGTGATGAGATGGTGACTTGTCCAGGGTGTAATCCGCCTTCCGTCTGAATGCAGCTAAGCTCCACCAACCCCCCGCGACAAGCGGTAGAAATGGATGGATGGAACATATCGATCAATCGTTACACCCCTACAATTAATATATTGTTGTACATATCAATATTGCAGAAGGCTACAATATATATCGCCATATGGATTTTAGGCTATATCTTCCATTCCTACTACAAGCTCGCCTTTTTCTGAGTCTCATTTGTGTAATTTTGTTCCACATCAGAACAACAGCTTGTGACCCACACACATGCAGTATCTTAAATCAAACCTATGCCCTTGCAAACACAGTGGAAGAGGGGTTAGTGCGTCTGCCTCACAATACAAAAGGTCCTGAGTAGTCAGGGTTGGGGATCTTTCTGTGTGGAGTTTGCATGTCCTCCCCGTGAATGCTTGGGTTCCCTCCGGGTACTACGGCTGCCTCCCACTTCCAAAGACATGCACCTGGTGATAGGTTGATTGGCAACACTAAATTGGCCCTAGTGTGTGAATGTTGTCTGTCTATCTGTGTTGGCCCTGCGATGAGTTGGCGACTTGTCCAGGGTGTACACGCCTTCCGCGTAATTGTAGCGGAGATAGGCACCAGCAACCCCAAAGGGAATAAGCGGTAGAAAATGGATGGATGGATGCACTTGCAAACATTCTTCCGGACAAATGACATTCCCAAATCTTGTTCAAAGTCTTCCACAAGATATTAGATGAGATCCAGTTTATCATATGCAATAGATGGGCTTGGCCTGTTGGTCTAATAAACTGTGCGACATGAACTCACATGACTGACAGGGCTGCCATTGCTAGTTTGGTTGTAAATGTCAGTGCAGGGAACATTGTGTGGAACCATTCGAATCACAAACTTCGAACACAGGTCAAGACTTTTAGGTTGGAAAATTTACGTACCGTGGAGTTGACGTGAACGTTATTTCTTCCCACTTTAATTTTGTTTGACATTCTCAAACAGTAGAGGACTGAGCAAAAGTTAGGAGCCTTGGTCAACTGCCTGAAAAGCACAAAAAAAAGACATTCTAAAATGGACTAAAAGGCGTAAAAAGGTATAGGAAGTTCTAAATTTTCGAAAGACGCAGGATACTCACACTCCTCTATACTCGTTGTTGTAAATGTATTTTAGTTCCGCTCTGGTTTTAATGTCTGCTCGATCGGTTTCCCTCAAAAACCCAAAAAACTGGAGCCCAATTTTACAGACTGTCTCCCATTTTTGCTTCATGTCTGTCCTCAAGTCCGTCCAAGTGTTCTTATGTCTGATGAACGTAAACGATGGCATCAAGTCCCACGTCGCCGTCTTTCACTTCTAGCTAGCGCTCCGCCCAGAAGGGCGGTGCTAAGATGTAGTCGTCCTTTGATTAGGAACAATGTGCAGCTCCGGTAACTAAAACAGGCGCACCCATACACATCACAGCTATATCCGAGTAAACGAAAGTTAACTATAAAGTCCAAATAAAACCAAATACAGTAATAATCACAGTTTTAATTATAGGAAGTAGTTAATAAATAATTTTAAGATGTGATTTTGCTAACTAACTAATGCTGTTGTAACGCTATTATTAAAATATGTTCATAAATGTTAATATAGACTTGTTAGGAATGGAAAGCGAAAGTAATTTTACAGGAACAAAAACGAAGACGTAAACATGACCTGACATGAATATATTTAAGATTTAATAACATAGGAGTAGAAAACAACTAAGATAATTAAATATGAGCCAATAATTGTATCACATCAGAATCAGATGTATTGCTGCAAGTTTGTTAAACACACAAGGAATTTGACTTGGTTACTGTGCTCTCTTTGCTCAGCGCAAGAAACAAATAAAAACTCATATTCTGTATAATTTATCACAGTGGTTCTGGAATCTGTTTTTCAATCAATCAACTAATCAAAGTTTACTTTTACAGCCCTAAATCATAAGTGTCTCAAAGGGCTGCACAAGCCACAACGACATGCTTGGCTCAGATCCCCCATCAGGGCAAGAAAAAAACTCAACCCAATGGAATGACAATGAGAACACAGATAGACAGACAACATTCACACACTTGGGCCAATTAATTGTTGCCAATCAACCTATCCCCAGGTGCATGTCTTTGGAGGTGGGAGGAAGCCAGAGGGAACCCACAAACTCCACACAGACAGAAGCTGAGCCCAGGGATCGAACCCAGGTCCTTCGTAACGCGAGGCACATGCATTAACCCCTGTCCTATCGTGCTGCCCCTTAAAAGACATAACAATAAATAACAACCAACATTGAAATGAAATGCAGTAGTGTAGTAGGCCTAAGTGTTTATTGAAAACAAGTGCTGCCCCTCAAAAGACAAAATAATAAATAATAACCAACATTGAAATAAAATGCAGTAGCCTAGTAGGCCTAAGTGTTCATTAAAAACAAGCATCAAGAGAGTTGAAATCCTCAGCCCACCAGCATAGGCCACATACCTAACCACATGGACCATATTAGATTAGATTGGATTGGATTAGATTAGATTAGATTAGATTAGATTAGATTAGATTAGATTAGATTAGATTAGATTAGATAGTACTTTATTTATTCCTTCAGGAGAGTTCCTTCAGGAAAATAAAAATTTTCAGCAGAATCCCATTTAAGATCAAACAAACATTACAGGGAGACAGAACAGGATCACTGACAGGTCTGCCGGCTTCCAGCGCCTCTTACAAAAAAGGTGAGACACAGGTAAACAAGTAGGGGGGAATGGGAGAAAAAAATTGAATATTAAAATAAATCAGTCTATGCCTGGGAAAAAAACAACAACTCATAGCCAAGATACATAGTACATAGTACTCATAGTACATAGTACACAGAGCAGTACACAGAAGCAGTCCTGGGGTACATCAAACACTGCATAGACACTGTCACAGTGGACAAGCGCATCCGAGCCTACCCCATTCTATTCTATTCCTTTCTAGTACACACCCCAGTCACATGTGTGTAAGAGGGAAACATCAAATGTCAAAGAACACAAAGGACATGAAAGACATTAAAGTAGCAGAGCTGATGCAACCAGCCACTTCTACATACAGCTATGAATAAAAACTAAAAGAAACATCCACTGTGTTGGCCTCTGCGGTGTTCTGGGGTGGAGGGAGCATGGCCAGAGACAGGAGCAGACCCAACAAGCAACCAAGAGAACCGACTCCACTCTCAGCCGCCAACCAACTCTCGGCCAGAGTCCGCATGGATGAGGGAGGATACGTCCAAGAAGACTGAGGTGTCTGACACCTGCTCACCCAGCCAAGACACCACGAAGCCTCTCCGTCCCGGCGCTAAGTGCTAGCTCCGCAGCCCTGTCCCCTCATCCGCATCTCTTCCAGTCTCTCCAAACTGACTCTGGTGTGGCAGAGACCCAGCAGCTGGTCTCCATGGCCAAAAGGCTCCCGGGAGGCAGTTCCAGAAGTCCACAAAAAAGGACCGCAGAGGTCATGAAAGTGCCACCCCTTGTCACACAGTCCCAAAGGGTCCCGGACCAAAAGGAAAAAAAATAAATAAATAAATAAAAATAAAAAAATAAATAGAATATATATATATATATATATATATATATATATATATATATATATATATATATATATATATATATATATATATATATATATATATATATATATACATGAAAACAAGCACAAAAGGATGATACAAGAGCCCAGAGCTCCTGCCAACAGCAGCCACTAAAACAGTGCCATCTTGAAAAAAATAATAATAATCTGCAGTATTGAAAGTGTTTCATCTTATTAAAAGTTAAAACAGTAGGAAAAGGGATATCATTTAACAGCATTAATGAAATAAAAAAAAGTGTATGCACTGTACAAAATGAAAAAGGAGTCTCATGCAGAGCATGTGATCAAGATCAGGATGTTCAAGTGAAGAAGGGAAGTACCGGATGTGCAGCTGAACAGATGGTTGTCAAAAACAAAGATGGACAAGTACCTAAATTCCCCATTTCAGCAAAAATAGAGAGTTGCTAAGAGTTGCTAGGGAGGAGCAAAGGAGCTGTGTCTAACTAAAGTTACCAAATTATGAGTTGCACCCCGTAAAGCAGAGTAGGGTTTAAAAAGGCAGAGACACAGACAAAATACGGGACTCGTGCCTGGACCACGCCATCGGATGGAAGACAAAGACACCTGTCCCTCGCTTGGACAATTCCTCCAAAAATACAAGAAGGACTAATATGGCGGAAGAGACTCTCTTTCTCCTCTGGTTCCCCTGCTATTGAGCAGGAAGAGAAAGGATATTGATTCTACACTCGGAGGACAAGAGTTTGAAATACGACCTAATGGACTGACCCAGCTTGGCCGGTGAGACGGAGTGGTACCTCTTCACAGTTGCAGTCCAGGACATCACGGGATTTGACAACGGTAATCCCTCTTCAGCGGAGCAGCCAGAGTTTGCGGCGACTCACCAAGCTCACTCCAGACAAAAATGTATTAGGAAAGTCCCCACATAATCCAGTACAGTAGGAGAAGGAGTGAGACCCGATTTAGAATTAATTGAAAACTTGATTAATAAACAATTTTTATGCATTTTTCTGTGATTGATTATTAACGCTGTGCAAAATTGAGCCTGCAGTAAGGACTACTATAAAAATTCCAGTCAAATATTTTATCATTCATCATGCCAATACGCCGGGAAGACGGGACCGTTTGAACGCAGAGGTGGATCTGATTCACAAGTTCTACGATGAGCTCATGGGTTAACACCAGAATCTAACGCAATGTAAATGTTTTATTTAACAAGGATCTCAGCAGGCACACATTTCAACCGTCACATCATTGTCACAACCTGACATTGAATAAACATAGTCAAAAATAATGTTATTTCAACATTAAGTTTGAATTGCTCAATGTCAACAAGTAAATCATTGTTCCTTGTTAAGGAACCCAAAGCGCTTTGACAGTATTTCCACATTCACCCATACTGATGGTGGGAGCTGCCATGCAAGGCGCTAACCAGGTCCCATCACACCGTCGTTGGCTTATCTCAGTGGCTGGCCGTGTGTTTCCCACCTAGGCCTTCAGTGATGTCCGACTTCAAAGATTACCTCTCAAAATACCATAATTGATGTCACCACCAGGGGCGTCACTAGACCTAATACTGTACTGGGGCACACCTGGGGCACAAATAATTCATGTGAGCGTGCTAAGCGCGCAAGCAAAAACATTTTTAGCACTTATTTATCATAAAAAATACATAAATAGTGCTTTAAACTATGAAATCATATCAGATTATGTTGTATGGATCCTTGATTTACCACCTGAAATTAACCAATCCATTTGACCTACTTGTGCACTTTTTTACTCCAGACTTCTAAACTGCTACTGGTAAAAGCAAAAAGGAAGAGCAATGAATCTTTTTGAAATATATATTGCAGTAATTATCTGCAAATTTAACATCTACAAAAGTAAAACAAAAAATAAAGCACCCCTACATCTCTGGGTTCTTTTATATTATGGAATTATCATTTATGGCAATGTGGCTAATCCTATTTCAGATACACAAAACTATAAAATGTACACAAAACAATAAAGCCACAGTAGTAGAATAAATGACCAACTGTTGTGTGTCTGTTCAGGGAATCATTTTCTGAGAAGTAAACTGTAACGTCTCGTTTTCATTTTTGCAAAGTGGTCAATCACTCTGGACAGACATGGAAATATTACTGTAACTGTTATACAGTTGACCAGTGGTTCCCAACTGGTGGGTCGTGACATAGAAGTGGATTGTGTGTCATTTTTAGTGAGTCGCAGTCAGATGTGTGCATGGAAAAAAAAAAGTTTAGGGAGAAAAAAATCAAATTATGGCAACAAAACCAGATATTTTTAGCCGTTTTTCCAGTGACTATTGGTGGGTATTTTAGCAAAAGGCAAACTGACTAACAAGTTGGAGGAGGACCCAGGACAGACATGGAAATATACTTTTTTTAAATCTAAATGGGGCAACAAAACCCGATATTTTCAGCCATCTTTCTGAAAACAAATACAGAAATGTTACTATTTTTTCTGGAAACAAAACCAGATGCTTTAGCTGTAGCCATTTTTCTGGTGACCAAACAAGATTATTTTAGTCGCACCGATTAACAAGACAAGTCTACTGTGCTATTTGTCTGTGAAATAAACTTGAATGATTTAAAAATTTGGCTCACGACTTGATGATATGGAAAAATGTTTTTCTTCCTAATGATAAACCATTTGAGAAGCACTCAACTCACACATGCTTACTCCAAATCATCATTGATGCAGAACCAGCAGACAATAACCAACATTATGTTTCATGTTCATGGGAAATTCCCCCGACAGCTCGTACAGCAAATTAATATGTTTGTTTTGATAAAAGGAATAACGTTAGCTAACTGAGCATCAACTTAAGACAATGATGTTGCCTAGCTAGCTAGGACTTCACTTACATCTCTCATTCCTTGCTGCTTCTTCTCTGCTGCGGGCAAATAACTTTCTTAAATCCATCTAGGAGTTACAGTTTGAGTCAAATCAAAATCAAAATAATGTAATTAACAAATTGTTGTTGGCTAACGTTACCTACCTCATGCAGTGAGTCTCATCCTCTCTCTCTCTCTCTTTCTCTCTTTCTCTCTCTCTCAACCGAAGTCTCGATCCATACGTGAATAAATTACCGTATTAATTAGCCATGTGCTCATTGTTTCGTGGAGTGAATACAGTAGCAATCAATTACCATACTAAGTAGTATGTGCGCTGTTGTCTATGTTCTGTAGACTTAAAACTATGAAGCGTTTTTTTTTATTGGTGAAATTTTTACTGGGGCACTGCAGATCAACAGTGGGGCACGTGCCCCAGTGAAATCTGTCTGGCGACGCCCCTGGTCACCACATGACCATTGCGGGAGAAATACTATACAGAAACACGTTTACGCCCTACTGGGCATTGGATCACATCAACAGTAGACAAAACGGGTTGTTTTTTGGCACATTTAAAAATCAATTAAAACACATCATCAATTAAACCATATCTTATTTGGTACTGTCAAAATTAAAATGACTAAAATCATATTAAATTGAAAATATTAAATATTTGAACTCACAATAAGTAGGACCCATTCGACACCGTTCCCCATTTCATCGCCAGCACAGCTGAGCTATCTTCCGAGGTTGGCTGACATCCTTTCCCAAGATGTAGTTTCTCTTTAAATATCCTTCTTGAAAATGGCCTTGCAAATATATATCTGCCACCTAATCAACGTTTTGTTCTCCTTCTCTGCTATCCCGGTCTGGATACGGCGCAACACTTTCCGCTTCCTGCTAATTTGAAACTTGTGATTGGATACTCACTTTGGAGTGACAAGTGAGTATCCAATCACAGTCTCGTTAACATCAGGCTACTTGGATATTCTACTGTCAACAACTTGTGATCTGATTGGCTATCACAACTGTCTCTCAACCACATGTGTTCTCACCGGTCCCGGTGAGTATTCAATCACAGAATGCGCGAATGTCACGCTCAACGTGAGGCCTCTAGAAGGCCTTACTGACAACAACTCGTGATCTGATTGGCTATCGCAACTGTCTATCATTTCCATTCCATTGGACTCATAATCGTGGGGGGCGCTGGTGCCTGTCTCACCTGCATTCGGGCAGAAGGCGGGTTACACCCTGGACAAGTCGCACCGCATTCACACACTAGGACCAATTGAGTGATGCCAATCAACCTGTCAGCATTTCCTATAATTACCCATTGGTGTTGCATGGGTTGAATCAGTGCTTCTCAAATATTTTGGTTTCCCTTTTATGTACAGAAAACCTGATGCGTCATCATGAGTCCATTCATCCATCCATCCATCCATCCATCCATCCATCCATTTCCTACCGCTTATTCCCTTTGGGGTGCGACTTGTCCAGGGTATACCCAGGCTTGCGTTCGATTGTAGTTGAGATAGGCACCACCGCCCCCCGCGATCATGAGTCCAATGGAATGGAAATGAATGGAAACTTAACCTTTGTATTTTAATGCAATCACAGCACTCGTGATCAGAAATAGAAAATATTATCGCAACAGTCATATAAACATGAAGTCAACAGTCAAGGGCAGGACAAAAGGAGTGGGTGGACAGTTTCTCAGAAAATGAAACACCTGAAGAAAGGGGAGGGATTTCTTGGCTTGTGTATTTGTTTAGCTACAGGTTAGGGGAAGTGGAAATGACTTTCCTAAAAATGTTATGAAATACTTCTCAGTCACATGTATTTACTTGTATATATTAAAATATGTCTCTTGTATTTTGTTAGTTTAAATACATTTATTTTTAATTATTCTAACAACATTTGCTGGCTTCTTTTGTGAAGAAGATGATGTGTTATGCCACTCCCCACCCACACTGGTTTAATTGTAACTTAGCTATTGGGTTTCACTATGTAAAAGCGCTTTGAGTCACTTGAGGAAAAAGCGCTATATAAATATAATTCACTTCACTTCACTTCACTCACACGCAAGCACACACGCACATGCACACCCAAACACACGAACACACGAACACACGCACGCACGCACGCACGCACGCACGCACGCACGCACGCACGCACGCACGCACGCACACACGCACACACGCACACACACTATTCTATTTTTTGTCTAATACACATTATTTTAAGTATTAACCATAACTTAGAATAGTATTAGATATACGTACTGTTAAGTTCAGTCAAAAGTATCCATCCACCCATTCATTTTCTACTGCACATTCCCTTTGGGGTCGCGGGGGGCGCTGGTGCCTATTTCAGCTACAATCGGGCAGAAGGCAGGGTCACCCTGGACAAGTCTTCACCTCATCGCAGGGCCAACACAAATAGACAGACAATGTCTTTGGAAGTGGGAGGAAGCCGGACTACCCGGAGGGAACCCACGCAGTCACGGGGAGAACATGCAAACTCCACACAGACAGATGCCGAGCCCGGGATTGAACCGAGCCAGTCAAATCCGTGAACCCAGGAATGAACCGGCGGTATTTCCCCACCAACCCCAAAAACTGCCTCACCTCTTTTTTTGTCATGCGGCTGAGTCACGATGAGAACACGTCAGCATAGCGCCACTGTAACTCAGCTACCTCCGCTCGCTGGGCCAATGTGAGCTGGTCGTCACAGGAAAGCAGAGGTGTCGGGCCTGAGTGCGGGACTTCTGGCCCCAACTCCTTTTCCTCCTTCACTACTGTCGCCATGGAGACAGGCGGAGCACACGCATGGAGCCTGTCTCCATGACTTCAGTAGGTTAATATGTGTCCTCCCGTCGGTCCGAGCGCCGAACCTCATAATCCACATCACTCACTTGCCGTGTGACCTCAAAGGGTCCTTGCCACTTTGCAAGTAATTTAGAGCTTGAAGTTGGAAGTAATACAAGCACTTTTTCTCCCGGTGTTAATTTACGCAGTTGGGTCCCCCGGTTATACGTACGCCACTGACGCTCTTGGGCACGGAGCAAATTCTCACGTGATAAGTGCACCACCTGGTGGAGTTTTGCTTGCATGTCCAGGACGTATTGTATTTCGTTGTTGCTGGAGCTTGGACCCTCCTCCCAGCTTTCTTTAATGACGTCCATCCCTCCGCGAGGCCTCTGGCTGTACAACAACTCAAACGGTGCAAAACCAAGTGAGGCCTGGAGTACCTTCCTCATTGCAAATATTAGCGGATCCAACCCATCCATCCATCCATTTTCTACCGCTTACCATTTATCCCAATTCTGTTTGTCCTCGTGCATAAACTTACAGATCATTGTTTTCAGTGTTTTATTCAATTTCTCCACCAGTCCATCCGTTTGTGGATGGTACACGCTCGTGCGGATTGCTTTTATTCCCAATAATCTGTATAGTTCTTTTATGAAGACATAAAGGACGAGCCCATGTCAGTCAAAATCTCTTTCGGGATTCCAACTCAGGAGATGACTTAAAACAGTGCTTGCGCAACACTCTTGGCGGAGATACAGTAGAGCGCAAGGCACTGCTTCGGGATACCGTGTTGCGTAATCCACCAGGACTAAAACAAAGCGGTATCCCCGTGTGCTCGAGCGAAATGGTCCGATGAGGTCCAGGCCAATTCTCTCGTATGGGACCTCTATAAGCGGCAATGGGCGTAACGGTGCCCTTGGGGTGGCCGCTGGATTCACCAGCTGGCAGTCCGGGCCGGCTGCGCACCACCAGCGCACATCCGCCCGGAGGCCTTGCCAATAAAATCGGACCATGACACGATTAAGTGTTTTGTCATACCCTAAATGTCCTGCCATGGGGTTAATGTGCGCCGCCTGGAAAATTATTACCCGGTGGCGTTTTGGCACCAACAACTGGGTGTGTTCCTCCCCGGTTTGCGTGTCACGGCCCACTCGGTAAAGTCTATAACTAATAATCGAAAAATGGGGGAATACCCGCGCTTTCCCCGGGCGTACCAGCTGACCGTCAATAAAATCCACCTGATCCCAGGCCTCGCGCAAGGTTTCATCACGGGACTGCTCGAGGGGAAAGTCCTCCGTAGGTGGCCACCGAAGAGCCGGGGGGGTCTTCCGCAAAGCCCCCACCGGTTCTCGCTCGGCACTCCCGGATGAAGCCGCGTCGCCGCTGAGAACGGCGCGGATACTCCCCTCGTCTACTGTCCGTGAACGCACCCCCACACATTGTGTCCATAAACGATTAAACCCCAGGCAATTTGTGCCCAAAATTACGGGGTGTGAGAGTTGTGTACTTACAGCTACCTCGACCCTATCCTTTTGCTTGCCATATGCAATTTCCACTGGTACAATAGGGTATTAGTGCACGTCCCCATGAATACCGCAGATTTTCACCCGTGTTGCCTCCCTCATAACCCCGGGTCAAACCAGGGTTTGGTGGACCAGGGACTGCTTACAGCCTGAGTCCACTATCGCCCGGTATGCACCCCCTTGCACCCTTACCGGGACATAGTACGTCTCCCCCAGATCGGGGGCGGGTGCTGGAGGCCCGACAACCCACATCCCCTGCCCCACCTCCATCAGGGAGCACTCCCGGCGCACCTGACCAGGTTGTCCGAACCCCCAACACACCGGCCCTGGCAGTTGAGGTGCCCTCTGCGAGGGAAGCCCCCTCTCCGCAGCGCCGGTAACCTGCAACATGTAAACATCAGGTTCATTACATCCCTGTGTCCCTCCCTTTGTGGTGTGTGTGGGTGTGTGTGTGTAATTGTTTGTGTGCCCGCATGGGAAACCTGTTCTTTATGCCCGGGCGACTTGGTCCTTTCTGTTGAGGCAAACCAGATCAACGAGTCATCGATCTAGGTCTAGCAGAGCTTTTTCGCCACTTGAATTGTTCTGTGACATTGATTTGAAATAACGCTAAACTAAATAGGCTTTTGAGTTTGAAATGATAATTTCAGCAAAATAAAAGATAAATAAATAGATATTTAAATATTAAATAAACTTGGGTTTGTTATATTGAAGCACAGTTTGATTCATTATTCAGTTATTTGCGTTCAAGCCTGACGCTCTGCTGATCTAAACAGTTCTGTTGAACAGTTAGGCTGGGATTTTTGGAGCCACACACACACAGCTTAGATTAGAACACATTGTAGCTTTGAATTAATAGTTATATAGAAAATAAATTAAAAATAAAAATATAATAGAATAAAATCATATATGTATATTTTAATGAAGTTATAAGAGAAAGAGGAGAGATGATGAAGGTGATGAGAATGGATTGGAAAAACATGGAAAAAGGATGTTTATAACCTTACGTGAATGGTTTCTAGGATGGAGGATAGATATAGAAACAATGTTTTGTAGTGTAAGGAAGAGATGGATACAGTATGTGGTTTGTAAAGGAAAAAGCAAGTTGAAGGAAAGAGGAGAACGTGACAAATGAAGGTGCATGTGGAAAAACATGGTATTCGTGTTGTCAGTGTTATGTTCAGATGAGGGAAGGAGGCAACAACCAGGACAGAACTGCGGTTTTTCAAGGTTTAGTTTAAACCTTTGATAAATATGTGACATGTGTATGCTACTCCAAGTGAATGAGTGTGACTATGTGTAATATTAATTATGTAGATGTTACCAAAAGGTTGTTGTCTGAGTGTTGGTTGAAATCTTTCGTCGAATCACGAGGGGCAAGACGAAGAGGCAGTTCGTGGACAGGCAAGGGGTTGTGGGGAAGAGCGAGGCAGCATGCTCTGGGTCCGAGCAGGGAGGTCGTGGATCGAGGAGGGCAGTCAGGAATCCGGTTGGATGTCGAAGGACAAGGCTCGATCATGGAAGGCAGGTGAGTCACTGTGAATACACAAAGGGACATGAACCAGGGATACACAGAGAAAGAGCAAAGCAAAGGAAATCACGGGGAAGGGAATGCCAGGGAAGGTTAGCGACGTTCTGGCAAAGGTTCCTCGGGTCTGCTGGTCTTTATGCCGCTCCCTTTAATCAAGTCCAGGTGAGTTGATTATTGATTGAGTACAGGCGCTTGCTGCGTAGGCGTGCTGCTCTCAGCATGAGCGGGGACATGTCTGAGTACACCATCAACGGAGGCGTGTCTTGGCGCGCTGTCATCAGAGGCGGTTGCAGCTCCTGTCGCGGAGGAAACATGGGTTCAACTCCGTGTCATGACAGTAAGCGTATGCTATTGGTGGTAGATTGCTGCAAGTTTGTTTGTTTATTTGTTCAAATGTGTATCTTTTCAGATACAAATTGTGTAAAAACCTCAAGGTTCGAATATAAAAGAGGTTCAGATAAAAATAAATGAAATATGAAATACTGGACACTAACAGGGCAAAGATTCCAAAAAGACTACACAGGAGAGAAGTGAGAGAATTTTTTAAAATTAAATTAACAAATAAAAAATAGGATATGAACAACATTTAAACTGAAGATATGATGATCAATATATATATAGTGATATAAAATTAGTTACATGTTTTGCTATTTCTTTATGAAAAAAAGTTTCATTAAATGTAATATACAGCAGCCATAGAGCGAGTTTTAATAATCATACAACTTCTGTCATTATTCTCTCAAATATAATTGTAATTATGTCAAGTTTCTTCGAAGTGGGAAAGTGTACACGGACAACATTTATTTTTAATCTGATCATCATTTGGATTACAATATGGAAGCTGAACAAATAAGAAGCTAAAAACCAACCACTGTAATGTGGTATTGAAAAGAGAGAAAGACTTATTTTACCTCCACAAGGTCAATTTGAAGTTGTGGAACCGATCAGCCCAACTGTGAATTCTGTCTGATTCCATTCAATGCAAGTTATTAGAAGAGGGCAATATATATATATATATATATATATATATATATATATATATATATATATATATATATAGTACTTTATTGATTCCTTCAGGAGAGGTCCTACAGAAAATGTAAAATTCCAGCAGCAGTGTAGAGCGTTCAGATCAATTTAAAAAAGTAAAAAGTAAATAATTTGGTTTTAAATGGAAACAAAATAGAGAAATATTACAATAAGAATAAAAAGCAACAATGGGAATAAAAATATAACAGTAAAATAAGAATATAACAAGAGAAACTAGGCAGTAGTGACCATGTTATGAAAACGTATTGCACTGTTATTGTTTTGCATCCCCTGTCATCCTAGTATCCCCCGCCCTCCTCCCCAGAGTACAGTCTAATAAAGTGTGGGATGAAGGAGTTTTTGAGTCTATTAGTCTTGCACTTGGGATGAAGCAGTCTAGCACTGAACTGGCTCCTCTGGCTACTGATAACGCTATGCAGAAGGTGACTGGCATCATCCAGGATGCTCACTAAATTGTCCACAGTCCTCTTCTCTGCCACCGTCTATATATATATATATATATATATATATATATATATATATATATATATATATATACACACAGTGGGGCAAAAAAGTATTTAGTCAGCCACCGATTGTGCAAGTTCTCCCACTTAAAATGATGACAGAGGTCTTTAATTTTCATCATAGGTACAATTCAAATGTGAGAGACAGAATAAGAAAAAAAATCCAGGAATTCACATTGTAGGAATTTTAAAGAATTTATTTGTAAATTATGGTGGAAAATAAGTATTTGGTCAACCATTCAAAGCTCTTATTGATGGAAGGAGGTTTTTGCTCAAAATCTCACGATACATGGCCCCATTCATTCTTTCCTTAACACGGATCAATCGTCCTGTCGCCTTAGCAGAAAAACAGCCCCAAAGCATGATGTTTCCACCCCCATGTTTCACAGTAGTTATGGTGTTCTTGGGATGCAACTCAGTATTCTTCTTCCTCCAAACACAACGAATTGAGTTTGAACCAAAATGGATAAATGGATGATACAGCAGAGGATTGGGAGAATGTCATGTGGTTAGATGAAACCAAAATATAATTTTTTTGTATAAACTCAACTCGTCATTTTTGGAGAAAAAATAATACTTATGATGAAAATTACAGACCTCTTTCATAATTTTAAGTGGGATAACTTGCACAATCGGTGGCTGACTAAATACTTGTTTTGCCCCACTGTATATATATATATATATATATATATATATATATATATATATATATATATATATATATATATATATATGTGTGTGTGTGTATATATATATACACATATCTATATACATACATATATATACATATCTATATTTATGAGTACATATATAAATATATATGTATATATATGTATATGTATTTATATATATGTATGTATGTACATATATATGTAAATGTATTTATATGTATATGTGTATACATGTATGTATATGTATATATGTAAAACACTATATATATGTATATATATATTATATATATGTATATGTATTTATATATATGTATGTATGTACATATATATGCAAATGTATATATATGTATATGGATGTGTGTATACATGTATGTATATGTATATATGTAAAACAATATATATACATATATATATATATATATATATATATATATATATATATCTATGTATATATATATATATATATATATATATATATATATATATATATATATATATATATATATATATATATTTATGGATATACACTTACAGTATCTATATGTACATGTGGAGAGGGGCGTGTCTTACGCGTCCCCTGCGGGCGGGGCATGTGCAGCAGCCGGTCATGAAGCAGCAATAGGGTGAGTGGATACCTCAGCTGGGAGGAGTTATCTAATCACCTGTTCCCTTTATCAGCAGGGTTGGAGACCATGAGTGGGGCTGGCACAGAGAGTGTGAATGCCAGACACGAGAGAGCAGGAGGGAAATGCTCTGCCCCTGTTGGTGATTGAAGCCGAAAGACTAATATTGTGATGTATTTGTGATCTGATGAAAAACTGAAGAGACTGCTGAACATTGGAAGTGTGAAGAAATATTAAAAGTGTTCTAAACTACCAAGCCAAAGTGTGGTGTTTCCTGTGAAGCAGCGAGAAGCCGGGACGGAGACGTCCACAGTACATATGTATGTACATATAAATAAACATATATATACATACATATATATATATACATTAATATATATATATATATGTATTTACATGTGTGTATATGTATATATGTATATATATATACATATACATGAACGTGAAACTTACATATTATATCAATTCATTACACACATAGTGATATATTTGAAAAGTCAGAAATCAGAATATTAGTTACGACTAGTACCAAAAAATATTTTTTAGAAATGTTGGCCAACTGAAAAATATGAACATGGAAAATTTCAGCATGTACGGCAATCAATACTTAGTTGCAGCTCCTTTTGCCTGAATTGCTGCAGCAATAGGGCGTGGCATGGTGTCCACCAGTCTGTTGCACTCCTCAGGTGTTATGAGAGCCCAGGTTGCTTTAATAGTGGCCTTCAGCTCTTCAGCATTGTTGGGTCTGGCATTTCGCATCTTCCGCTTCACAATACCCCATAGGTTTTCTATGGGGTTAAGGTCAGGTGAGTTTGCAGGCCAATCAAGAACAGGGATACCATGGTCCTTAAACCAGGTACTGGTAGATTTGGCCCTGTGTGCAGGTGCCAAGTCATGTTGGAAAATGAAATCTTCACCTTCATAAAATTGGTCCGCGGCAGGCAGCATAAAGTGTTCTAAAACTTCCTGGTAGACTGCTGCATTGACCCTAGACCTCAGGAAACACGGTGGACCAACACCAGCAGATGACATGGCACCCCAGACCATTACCGATTGTGGAAATTTGACACTGGACTTCAGGCAACGTGGATTCTGTGCCTCTCCTGTCTTCCTCCAGACTCTGGGACCTTGATTTACAAAGGAGATACAAAATTTACTTTCATCTGAAAACATAACTTTGGACCACTCAGCAGCAGTCCAGTCCTTTTTGTCTTCAGCCCAGGCGAGACGCTTCTGACGTTTTCTCTTATTCAAGAGTGGCTTTACACAAGGAATGCGACAGCTGAAGCCCATATCTTGCATACGTCGGTGCGTGGTGGTTCTTGAAGCACTGACTCCAGCTGCAGTCCACTCTTTGTGGATCTCCCCCACATTTTTGAATCGTTTTTTTTTTTTTCTTCATTGTCATGAAAAAGGGACGTTTTTGTCATGAAAAATTGAGGTTTTTGTGGTTGATGCACTAATTGTAAGTGTATATTGTGTTTTTTATGTTGATTCGATAAAAAAAATATACAGTGGTTGGGGACCACTGTATATATATATATATATATATATATATATATATATATATATATATATATATATATATATATATAAACTCCTCAAAAAATGTATTGCGCAGCAGCTAAATAAACACTTAGCGTCTAACAATCTTTTAAAACCTTTCAGTCTGGTTTCAGGGTAAATCACGATACTCATACAAGCTAAAACTAAAAGAACAGCACTGAAAGGAGCATTATATGACATGAAGAGAAATTGATACTTTGAGATATTTAGGGAAAGTAATTAAAAAAAAAAATGTTTTTCTTTAATAATGATTTTTGGTTATGTTAGGCCAGCAGAGAAGGCCTTGCTGGCCCTGACGGCACACCACTGTCGGATAGTATAAAACTATTTTCACACACAAAAAAAAAAATATATATATATATATATATAAAATCCTCAAAAAATGTGTTGCGCAGCAGCTGAATAAATTCTTAGCGTCTAACAATCTTTTTGAACACTTTCAGTCTGGTTTCAGGGCAAATCACGATACTCATACAGACTAAAACTAAAAAAACAGCACTGAAAGGAGCATAATATGACATGAAGAGAAATAAATA
>NC_084616.1:26739668-26784668 GCF_033978795.1 Nerophis ophidion | reverse complement strand
ACCTTCGGGAATGTAAACAAGGAAACACTGGCTGTGTTTGTGTTGCTAAAGGCAGGTGCAATACACCGCTTACCACCTACAGCTTTCTTCTTTGACTTCTCAATTATTAATTGAACAAATTGCAAAAGATTCAGCAACACAGATGTCCAGAATACTGTGTAATTATGCGATGAAAAGAGACGACTTTTGGCCGTGAGCGGTGCTAGAAGAACATGTCCGCTACCACCGGTGACGCCACGCGCACACGTCATCAGTCCGCGATGCTTTCAACAGCATACTTTGCGGGAAATTTAAAATTGCAATTAAGTAAAGTAAACCGGCCGTATTGGCATGAGTTGCAATGTTAAGATTTCATCATTAATATATAAACTATCAGACTGCATATTCGGTAGTAGTGGGTTTCAGTAGGCCTTTAAAAAGCAATGCACTGTGGGTTGCTGACTATTCTGGTGGCATTAAAACGGCCCTGTTATGCAAAACCAACTTTTTTTTTACCTATTTCTACCTGCTCTTGTGTATTTCAGATCTGCATATGTCTTGAACATTTGAAATCAAACAGTGGAGGTATTGCGGAAATATTTATACAACAATCTTGCATTTCTTCATACTTCCTCCAGATGGTCCATTTTGAATTTGAACAACCTGTGACGCCCATATATTATCCATATATGGTTAAAATGTACCCTCAATGCCTTACATTCATTGTAGCCAATAAGCTACTTGTTTTTTCTCTATCCTCCTTTTGTGGGGCAGACTGGCTCATACTTGCACATGCATCCTCCGCTGTTGCCCTTTCTAATACAATGTAGTGTATAGTTCGAACTTATATCTGGAATATATGGGATACATATGGAAGCACTAAAAACTACAACTTGGCAGACAGGGGGAAGACGCAGTGGAAGTGGAGGAAGGTGAAAAAGGCCCGTACACAAAACAGCACATCCTGAAAACACAGTCAGAAAGGGGCTTGAAACCGTTTTGTAAAACATAATCGATGCAAAATTTTGACCAAAGAACCACCATGTTATGTAGACAAGCCAAATTATTTGACAAATCAGGTTAATCTATTACATAGAAACTAGGGGTGTGGGAAAAAATTGAATACGTTGTGCGATTCAGAATCGATTCTCATTTTTGAAAAATCGAGTTTTTATTTTGGTAGGGTAGGGTCTCCCAAGGCAAACAGGTTCTAGGTGAGGGATCAGACAAAGAGCAGCTCGAAGACCTTTTATGAAGATAAAAAATCATGGACCCAGATTTCCCTCGCCCGGACGCGGGTCACCGGGGCCCCCCTCTGGAGCCAGGCCCGGAGGTGGGGCACGATGGCAAGCGCCTGGTGGCCGGGCCTGTTCCCATGGGGCCCGGCCGGGCACAGCCCGAAGAGGCAACGTGGGTCACCCCTCCAATGGGCTCACCACCCATAGCAGGGGCCATAGAGGTCGGGTGCATTGTGAGCTGGGCAACAGCCGAAGGCAGGGCACTTGGCGGTCCGATCCTCGGCTACAGAAGCCAGCTCTTGGGACGTGGAACGTCACGTCACTGGGGGGGAAAGAGCCTGAGCTAGTGCGCGAAGTCGAGAAATTCCGGCTGGATATAGTCGGACTCACTTCGACGCACAGCAAGGGCTCTGGAACCACTTCTCTCGAGAGGGATTGGACCCTCTTCCACTCTGGCGTTGCCGGCAGTGAGAGGCGACGGGCTGGGGTGGCAATTCTTGTTTCCCCCCGGCTCAAAGCCTGTACGTTGGAGTTCAACCCGGTGGACGAAAGGGTAGCCTCCCTCCGCCTACGGGTGGGGGGACGGGTCCTGACTGTTGTTTGTGCTTATGCACCAAACAGCAGTTCAGAGTACCCACCCTTTTTGAGAACACTCGAGGGAGTATTGGAAAGTACTCCCCTGGGTGATTCCCTTGTCCTACTGGGAGACTTCAACGCTCACGTTGGCAACGACAGTGAAACCTGGAGAGGCGTGATTGGGAAGAATGGCCGCCCGGATCTGAACCCGAGTGGTGTTTTGTTATTGGACTTCTGTGCTCGTCACAGTTTGTCCATAACAAACACCATGTTCAAACATAAGGGTGTCCATATGTGCACTTGGCACCAGGACACCCTAGGCCGCAGTTCCATGATCGACTTTGTAGTTGTGTCATCGGATCTGCGGCCTCATGTTTTGGACACTCGGGTGAAGAGAGGGGCGGAGCTTTCTACCGATCACCACCTGGTGGTGAGTTGGCTGCGATGGTGGGGGAGGATGCCGGACAGACCTGGGAGGCCCAAACGCATTGTGAGGGTCTGCTGGGAATGTCTGGCAGAGTCTCCTGTCAGACAAAGCTTCAATTCCCACCTCCGGAAGAACTTTGAACATGTCACGAGGGAGGTGCTGGACATTGAGTCCGAGTGGACCATGTTCCGCACCTCTATTGTCGAGGCGGCAGATCGGAGCTGTGGCCGCAAGGTAGTTGGTGCCTGTCGGGGCGGCAATCCTAAAACCCCTTGGTGGACACCAGCGGTGAGGGATGCCGTCAAGCTGAAGAAGGAGTCCTATCGGGTCCTTTTGTCTCATAGGACTCCGGAGGCAGTGGACAGGTACCGACAGGCCAAGCGGTGTGCAGCTTCAGCGGTCGCGGAGGCAAAAACTCGGACATGGGAAGAGTTCGGGGCAGCCATGGAAAACGACTTCCGGACGGCTTCGAAGCGGTTCTGGACCACCGCCCGCCGCCTCAGGAAGGGGAAGCAGCGCACTATCAACACCGTGTATGGTGCGGATGGTGTTCTGCTGACCTCGACTGCGGATGTTGTGGATAGGTGGAAGGAATACTTCGAAGACCTCCTCAATCCCACCAACACGTCTTCCTATGAGGAAGCAGTGCCTGGGGAATCTGTGGTGGACTCTCCTATTTCTGGGGCTGAGGTCGCTGAGGTAGTTAAAAAGCTCCTCGGTGGCAAGGCCCCAGGGGTGGACGAGATCCGCCCAGAGTTCCTTAAGGCTCTGGATGCTGTGGGGCTGTCTTGATTGACAAGACTTTGCAGCATCGCGTGGACATCGGGGGCAGTACCTCTGGATTGGCAGACCGGGGTGGTGGTTCCTCTCTTTAAGAAGGGGGACCGGAGGGTGTATTCCAACTATCGTGGGATCACACTCCTCAGCCTTCCCGGTAAGGTTTATTCAGGTGTACTGTAGAGGAGGCTACACTGTTCCTCGGATTCAGGAGGAACAGTGTGGTTTTCGTCCTGGTCGTGGAACTGTGGACCAGCTCTATACTCTCGGCAGGGTTCTTGAGGGTGCATTGGAGTTTGCTCAACCAGTCTACATGTGCTTTGTGGACTTGGAGAAGGCATTCGACCGTGTCCCTCGGGAAGTCCTGTGGGGAGTGCTCAGAGAGTATGGGGTATCGGACTGTCTTATTGTGGCGGTCCGTTCCCTGTACGATCAGTGCCAGAGCTTGGTCCGCATTGCCGGCAGTAAGTCGAACACATTTCCAGTGAGGGTTGGACTCCTCCAAGGCTGTCCTTTGTCACCGATTCTGTTCATAACTTTTATGGACAGAATTTCTAGGCGCAGTCAAGGCGTTGAGGGGTTCCGGTTTGGTAACCGCAGGATTAGGTCTCTGCTTTTTGCAGATGATGTGGTCCTGATGGCTTCATCTGACCGGGATCTTCAGCTCTCGCTGGATCGGTTCGCAGCCGAGTGTGAAGCGACCGGAATGAGAATCAGCACCTCCAAGTCCGAGTCCATGGTTCTCGCCCGGAAAAGGGTGGAGTGCCATCTCCGGGTTGGGGAGGAGACCCTGCCCCAAGTGGAGGAGTTCAAGTACCTAGGAGTCTTGTTCACGAGTGAGGGAAAAGTGGATCGTGAGATCGACAGGCGGATCGGTGCGGCGTCTTCAGTAATGCGGACGTTGTACCGATCCGTTGTGGTGAAGAAGGAGCTGAGCCGGAAGGCAAAGCTCTCAATTTACCGGTCGATCTACGTTCCCATCCTCACCTATGGTCATGAGATTTGGGTCATGACCGAAAGGATAAGATCACGGGTACAAGCGGCCGAAATGAGTTTCCTCCGCCGTGTGGCGGGGCTCTCCCTTAGAGATAGGGTGAGAAGCTCTGCCATCCGGGAGGGACTCAAAGTAAAGCCGCTGCTCCTTCACATCAAGAGGAGCCAGATGAGGTGGTTCGGGCATCTGGTCAGGATGCCAACCGAACGCCTCCCTAGGGAGGTGTTTAGGGCACGTCCAACCGGTAGGAGGCCACGGGGAAGACCCAGGACACGTTGGGAAGACTATGTCTCCCGGCTGGCCTGGGAACGCCTCGGGATCCCCCGGGAAGAGCTAGACGAAGTGGCTGGGGAGAGGGAAGTCTGGGTTTCCCTGCTTAGGCTGTTGCCCCCGCGACCCGACCTCGGATAAGCGGAAGATGATGGATGGATGGATGGAGTTTTATTTTTTATTTTTGTATTTTATTTTATTTTTTTTTTTTTAATCCAACAAACCACTACACAGCAATACCATAACAATGCAATCAAATTCCAAAACCAAACCTGACCCAGCAACACTCAGAACTGCAATAAACAGAGCAATTGAGGAGACACAAACACGACACAGAACAAACCAAAAGTAGTGAAACAAAAATGAATATTATCAACAACAGTATCAATATTAGTTATAATTTCAGCATAGCAGTGATTAAAAATCCCTCATTGACATTATCATTAGACATTTATAAAAAATAAAATAGTGTCACAGTGGCTTACACTTGCATCGCATCTCAAAGGCTTGACAACACACTGTGTCCAATGTTTTCGCAAAGATAAAATAAGACATATTTTTGGTTCGTTTAATAGTTAAAACACATTTACATTATTGCAATCAGTTGATAAAACATTGTCCTTTACAATTATAAAAACTTTTTTTTTTTTTTTTAAATCTACTACTCTGTTTGCCTGTCAGCAAACTGGGGTAGATCCTGCTGAAATCCTATGTATTGAATGAATACAGAATCGTTTTGAATCGGAAAAATATCGTTTTTGAATCGAGAATCTAATCGAAAAAATCGATTATATTATCGAATCATGACCCCAAGAATCGATATTGAATTGACTCGTGGGACACTCAAACATTCGCAGCCCTAGTTGATATGCTCCTTCGTTCTTGTTGACAGTCTTTGGGGGCCGCTTCCTGATTTCAACCGCCCATTTGATCCACCGATGGAATTTGTTGCTTACCATTCTAATGACCTTGGCTGCCTCCCAGTTCAGTAGATGGTATTCCCTCTTGCAGTGGCCTAAAACGGCTGAATGATTTTGATATTATTGTTTTTGTCTTGATGGATTGAAAATGAAAACCAATGAGTTCACTGAACATTATCACATAATGTAATCAGAAAGTATAAATGACGACAGATAAAGATAGAATACTATCAACTGCAACATGTATGTGTAAAAAAAAACAAAAAAAAACATTATGACTTGTACATTTTCCGAATGTTCTATGTTCTATTTTTAAACAAAGAAAACCACCTGAAGTTGTCTTTATTGTTAGGTTATCGTGTCGTGATATTACCAGTCTGGCCCACTTGGGGAGTAATTTTTCCTCAATGTGACCCCTATCTAAAAGGAGTTTGACACCCCTACGATATTCATGAACGAACCGACTCTATTGACTGTTTCCTTAACAACATTGATGGGTTTCAGGACCGAGTTGCAGTGGTGAGCGGTTTTGCTGTTAATTTGAGTTTTTGTTTTTTTTTGCTGTGTGTTTCACACAAATGTAAACACACTCCATTGAGTGAGACGGAGAAAAGTTCTCAAGGGGAGAGGCGCAAAAAAGTACATATGTTGTTCTTAATATGATGTATAGATATCACTTGTTTTATCGTGTATTTGTTTGTTTTTAGGCGTTGCAGGAATAACACGAAGCCAAGTAGCTTTATTTACATGCACACGCACACGCTGCTCATTGAAGACATTGAGTTTTTTCATGCATCCAAAACAAATCTGGCAACTTTATCGGATGATATGGTAAGAGAAGTTGGAAAGTCACCAGATTTAGCAGCAGTTTGGCCAAGATGGATACATTGTGGATGGCATGTTTCATATAGCATAGTGCAAGCTAACAAGACTTGTGCAAATGAAAAAAACATCAATGGCAATTTGAGAATAAAAGTACATGTTTCATGCAAGGGTACTCTTCAAAAAGTGTTTTTATTGTCATGCTATGCATATACAAATTTTAGCACATAATGTAATCGCTGCAAAAGTGACAAAGACACATATCTCCAAGGAAAATGTTCATTTTCATTCGTTTTATGTTTTAAACAATGTTTTTCATATTACATTTGTCAAACATTTACTTGGAAAAACGTTTAGCATTTGTGGCATTGCCAAATAAAGATACCATGCTGGCGTTGTAATTAGTTAAACAGTGCAATTAACCACAAGAGGAAACAGCACCACTATTGACCTCTTAAATCAATGCTTGTAAAACTGGATTACTAGAGGATTAACCGATGGGATTTTTCAAATCACCGAAGAAACCACAAAAGACTCATTAAGTGCACAGAGGAAATGAACGGACTGAAACAATTAGAGCCTTACAAAGACTATAATGATGCTGCCTTAAATTAAAATATAATTAATCAGCAGCATAGGATCATTACTAGGCTGATTAATATTTTTCTCATAAACTCATGTCCCTTGACAAAAAGGGACAATGTACATCTTACTCATTATGATTTTTGACCAACACTAAATTAGGGTTGTACGGTATACCGGTATTAGTATAGTACCGCAATACTAATGAATCATATTCGGTACTGTACCCCCTTTGAAAAGTACCGGTCCGCCACCCCCCACTACTATGATTAAGTCAGTATGTTTTGGCATTAAAACATCTTTTTTTTTTTTTTTTATTAATTTTATGTTTATAAACGGAGGAAATATGTCCCTGGACACATGAGGACTTTGAATATGACCAATGTATGATCCTGTAACGACAGGATGTATACCTAAAAGTGTGGTATAATCTGAAACTAATGTAAAGTATCAAACAACAGAAAAATAAGTGATTTTTACATTTTAACAGAAGTGTAGATAGAACACGTTAAAAGAGAAAGTTAGCAGATATTAACAGTAAATTAACTAGTAGATTAATAATTAATTTTCTACCACTTGTCCTTAATAATGTTGATACAATAATAGAATGAAAAATTATACAATATGTCACTGCGTACAACAGCAGACTAATTGGAGCCTTTGTTTGTTTACTTACTAACAAAAGACAAGTTGTCTTGTATTTTCACTATTTGATTTAACTAGCCCTAACCCTAAAAATGCAATAAGAAACATGTTTTTTAATGTACCATAATTATTTTTGTTAGAATGAAGCCAATAATGTAATTTTTTTGTGATTCTCTATATTTAGAAAAGTACCGAAATAATTTTGGTACCGGTACCAGTATCCGGACAACAGTGTGTTGCCCCTTCACTTTTCTGACTTCCTCTTTATACAGTTTTTTCGGAGTAAAAGTCGCTCCGGAGTATAAGTCGCACCTGCCGAAAAAGCATAATAAAGAAGGAATAAGTCGCATTTTTGGGGGAAATTTATTCGATAAAACCCAACACCAAGAATAGACATTTGAAAGGCAATTTAAAATAAATAAAGAATAGTGAACAACAGGCTGAATAAGTGTACATTATATGACGCAAAAATAACCAACTGAGAAGGTGCCTGGTATGTTAACATAACATATTATGGTAAGAGTCATTCAAATAACTATAACATATAGAACATGCTATACGTTTACCGAACAATATGTCACTCCTAATTGCTAAATCCGATGAAATCTTATACGTCTGGTCTCTTACATGAACGACCTAAATAATATTATCTGATATTGTACGATAATGTGTTATTTTCACACATAAGTCGCTCCTGAGTAAAAGTCTCATCTCCGGCCAAACTATTAAAAAAACGCCGACTTATAGTCCGAAAAATACGGTATATGCCTGCTTTCAACCGGCCCTGTTGCATACTTAAAATTAGCTTAAGAAAATGTCCCAATATTTGAACACAAATGTGATTTATTGTCAGAATGTCAACTTGCTAACTTTTTAATCTAAAATTATTTCAGGCTTTTTTTTCGGTATAGAAGTGCAGAGAATTGTACTACTTAAAAACGCGGAATGTTTCTGTGTTTTATTTTACCCTAAGTTTATATTTTTGGTACTGTGTTGGGTTTTGTACTTTCAATATTTAATATTGTTACTTTAGGGCAGGAGTCGGAAACCCAAAATGTTGAAAGAGCCTTATTGGGCCTAAAATAAATAAAACAATTCTGTCTGGAGCCGCAAAAACATTAAAAGCCTTATATAAGTGTTATAAAGAAAACACATGATATAAGTGTCTATATTCGCTATGTTAGCCTACTATCGAAAGGCTGACGCAAATCTTAGTTAAAAGAAATGTTGTATTTTAATTTGTAATCC
Source organism: Nerophis ophidion (assembly GCF_033978795.1). NCBI lineage: Eukaryota > Metazoa > Chordata > Actinopteri > Syngnathiformes > Syngnathidae > Nerophis > Nerophis ophidion. The sequence goes on along the minus strand of NC_084616.1, from coordinate 26,776,190 downwards.
ACACATTTTTGCAACATTGGAATTAATTAGTCAAATGGAGGCTTCTCACCGGATGAGATAGTTCTGGAAATTACTGGCTCAGAATGGCCAATGTAAATCAAATACACAGACAACATAAATAAAGGAAATTAAATGAGCTCAAATATACCTACAAACGAGGCATAATGATGCAATATGTACATACAGCTAGCCTATATAGCATGTTAGCACCGATTAGCTTGCAGTCATGGATTGACCAAATATGCCTGACAAGCACTCCAGAAAATCAATGAAATCAACAAAGCTAACCTTTGTTCATTCACGCACAGCATAAAATGTTTGGTGGATATAATGAGAAAAATTAGTGACATAAAACACGTCTTTCTGTGGCAGCATCGGAGAAAGTTGTACATGCAAACAAACTACGATGAGTTCAAGGATCACTGAAATTAGTAAGACAAAACGGTGCTTGCCAAATACTCTAATCAGTGACGCATGTATTACATAAATAGTGGGATTTCTAACCATTAGGAAGGTTTGTGTCATGTTTGTTCTCCTACAGAAAATATATTAAAACAATTGTTTGTTTTTTTTGTTTATCTTTTTCCATTTTCACACATCTCTGAAAGAGGTCCAGAGAGCCACTTGGTTAGCGCTTTAGAACTGCATGCGGCTCTGCCCGCGTGTTGACCCCCGCTTTAGGGAATACTTATTTTTTTATAAATATTTATTTCGATGCCATCATATGGCACACTGCTTTTTATTGGGTTCAAATAAATGCAAAATATTTAATATCAAACAGTTTCTTAAATAAACTGTCAATACAATTAAAGTGCAAATAAAAATACAGCTTCACCCCTTTGGTCATAATTTTTGCACTTAAGAAACTTCTCAATGACTTTAGCTCTAAACTTCTTTTGTTTTCTGATAGTCATTACTGCCACAAGTGGTGGAAAAATGTATTACAATTGAGTACCGCTGCTGCCCATATGGACCACAGCTAAAGATCATAATTTTTATGTGGCCCTTGAGAGGGTGCTTGCGGCCCATCAATGGCCCTATGACTAAGAAACCCGGATGTAGACCACAAGGAAGTGTTTTAAACGTAGAATAAATGACCCCTTTAACTTCACACCTCTCGAACAACTGCTAACATTATTTATAGATAACATTAACATATTTGACTTCTGACAGCAGAACAACTGCAAAAACTAAACCAGTATATTTGTTATAAGAGAATTGCCTGACGACTCCAATATAATTTTTTATTTATTTATTTTTTTCATCTGACTTGTATATTCAACAAAAAAACATTTTCTAATACTCAGCTCTATCTAAAAAGTGTCCATAATGAATGTTGGCGCCCTAGCTGCCGGAAACTAGAAGTGCTTCTCAGTCACATTGTTGCAACTCAGCAGTACTACTCTAAATAATAGAGCTCCTTAATTTGCCAAAATGGTTTGAAACATTATTAGCGCTTTTTCCATTACTTATTTTTGACCTTTTTAGTCTGTTGTGAAACATTCAGAGTGTTTTACCTAATGTATATTCAGCCTTACCCTGCACAGGCAGGAATCTAGGAGGGGGAATAAATGTGCAACAGCATAATGTGGCTAATTGTAGTCTGCATTTTGTAGCCTCTATTAAACGTGGCTTTTATTGAAACAATTTTCCCCATGTACAAGTGTCAAGGTTGATCCATTAAGAACTCATTTCCAACCATTAACTAAAATGATCTATAATTTACTAATTATACAGCATCAACAACACATTTTCAGACATTTAATCTGTTTTGAAAATGGGACCTGCCCACAACACACGACCCCATACCATCTCTTCAATTTGCAACTTTGATAAACAAAACAGAAGATGGTTTGACCTGATGAAGTGCCCACTTTCATAATTGCTTTTTCAGTATGAGCAATCATGTCGTTGTTTCAGATGACTATACCGTGAGCCTCTGAAAGTTAATTTAGAATGATCTGTATGTCCGCCTCTGCATACACTTCAGAGTCATTTTAAAAAGCAAAGTCCTGTTGCATCGATCAACGTTGTAATGGCCCTAATAACAGCTTGTTTGGGAGGCTTAAATGAGTAAATATTGGTAATACCTTTGAAGTCATTGTCCATTTGAAATATTATGAATCTATGTCCAACCATATAATAAATAAAACAATGCGATATTGCAATTTTAGAGATTTTTCAATCAGCTGCTGCCAGCATTCATTGAAAATATTGATCAGGATTTGCGACAGGACAATAACACAAATGAGGAGTCCATACCAATTAGCTGATTGTCTGATAAACAACATGATTGAATGTGCACATCATCAAGGAGGCAGCAGTGAATCAACTCATATCTTGAACGATGCTTTATAAATGGTAAATGGGTTATACTTGTATAGCGCTTTTCTACTTTCATACTTAACTTGAGACATCCGAATTCATATATATATATACTGTATATATATATATATATATATATTTAGTTCATGAATGAGTATATCCGTTCGGCCACCGTGTTCAACGGAGAAGTCTGATTCTACAAAATTTGCAGGCTGCATACCACTTCCCCTTCGAGCTGTCCTGGATGAACTGAAAGTACTTTTTGTAATAATTTTGGAACTTGCAAGCATACTTCTTCTTACTCGTCGTCACCATGTCTCTTCTTCGTTCTTCTGCTTCGTCTCTGCTATGTTTTTGGACATTGCTACTTGCCGTAGTTTTGAAGCATTGCATGATGCGAATCTGGATGTTGTGTGTCAGTGTATTAACGTGCCGGATGGCATAAACACACACTGAGAAATAGCTCTGTGCCTGCCTACTTTATGGGTTATAGATAAACCTATGGATAACGGAGACATATATAATAGTCTCCTTTTCAAGTGAGAGAGGACGCTAAAGGCAGTGCCTTTAAGGCACGCCCCAATATTGTTGTCCGGGTGGAAATCGGGAGAAATTCAGGAGAATGGTTGCCCGGGGAGTATGGCTTTGACGCTATTTCCACATTCACCCACTGACACACACATTCACACACTGATAGCGGGAGCTACCATGCAAAGCGCTAACCACGAACCATCAGGAGCAAGGGTGAAGTGTCTTACTCAAGGACACAACAGACATGACTAGGTTGGTGGAAGCTGGGGGTTCGAACCAGGAACCCTCAGGTTGCTGGCACGGCCACTCTCCCAACCAAACAATCCAATCCATTAGTATTAAGAAACGTATGACAAACATCTGTTTTTACAAGACAATTATGTTCCAATTTGATTGACAGCTCGAGTAATATTTTTGAATTTTTTTGAATTTTAAATTCATTTAATCCGGTCGTAAAACAAAACCAACAAAAAAAAAATAGAAATGCTACACTGAAAACCACAATAATACATATGCTAAGGGTGTGACAATACACGCTTTTGGTTCCGGAAACAAGGTGGGACGATATTTTTAATATACTTTAAGTAGGTGTGGACTGGAACCGTATTTTTTATTTTTTTTTTGGCGGGGTGGTATTGAAGAGGAAGTTGTCATTATCCCACATTACATATTTTGACTCTATAGGTCTTTTCCTGTGGGTGTCCACAATTACAGTATTTCCTGTTTAAGACTCTTATTTTGTTATTTAATTCATATGTTGTGCCTTCCTCACCTGTCCCCGATTGGCAAAAAGGACACATCTGTTCCTGTTTGCCTAATAAGGTGTTTTCCATCTGTATCATTCATGATCATTGCTTGTGTTCTGCTTGCATCTCTGCTTTGCTTCTTTGCTTTGTGGCAACGCTACTCAACGTTTTTGTTGTTTTTTTTCCCTCTTCTGTGCACTCCATAGCTGCACTTGTTTTGGTTATGTTTGACAAAGTACAGTATCATGTTACAGGTCTCTGCATCCTAGCGTTGCAGACCAACACAACTGTAACAGAGGTGTTTATTTATGTTGTTATTAGTTTGCATTTATACATAATTAAAAGTGCCCTGTGATGAGGTAGCGACTTGTCCAGGGTGTACGCCGCCTTCTGGATATAATTAAAAGTTAAAGTTAAAGTACCAATGATTGTCCCACACACTAGGTGTAGCAAAATTATTCTCTGCAATTGACCCATCACCCTTGATCACCCCCTGGGTGAAGAGGGAACAGTGAGCAGCAGCGGTGGCCACGCCCGGGAATCATTTTTGGTGATTTAACCCCCAATTCCAACCCTTGATGCTGAGTGCCAAGCAGGGAGGCAATGGGTCCCATTTTTATAGTCTTTGGTATGACTGTTTGAACTCACAACCTACCGATCTCAGGGCAGATACTCTAACCACTAGGTATGTACATTTCAGCTTGCCTTTTGCCCCATTACCCACTTCATTTATTTATTTGTTACCCACTTTTTTGCATTTTGTTTTTTTAATTACAATTGCAATTTTAGACAGGCTTACAGGGTTTTTAAGATACAAGGTGACACATTCAGTGTTTTATTACCCTGCATTACCACAACTACCCACCACAAAATATATTACACATGCAAATGGAGATTTTGTTGTTTGATCAAATGAAACTTAAAAGGTATTTTATGAGGGGGTTTATTTCCTAATCATCGACAAGCAGCAGCCCATTATTATCCCAGAATTATTTGTTGCAGTCGTTTCCTGGCAATGCCTACTTGAGGCATAAGTTGTAAAGAAGAGCTATGGCTCCTAAAGAGGAAGACATATAGCGAGCAGGGCTGCACATGAAAAATAAGGAGGTTGGCCCACTCTTATTTATGACTAATAAAAGCTAGCAGTTGGAGATGATAAAGGGTGGGCGCTTGATTAGAAAGTGGTCCAGTTCTTGTGACCTGCAACAGGATGAGAAGAGCATGGGGAAAGGTGGTAATCACCCCAGAGAGACACTTTCTTTTTGGACAGGTTGTCAGTTCCATGCTTGGAACTAAGGCAGACTTGGGGAAAAAAAAAAAACGACGAAACCGGAGATTCGAGTGAGCTTGTTTCAAAGACACAAGTTATGTCACAGGATTTCCAAAAAATAAGGTGAGAAGAGTGTTGGTTTGGCTTTTTTAATTCCAAAGGTTTGTCAGGGTGGACGAAAGGTGAAATACAATAAAACGTGGAGAACACAATAGTATTAAATGTGTGGGTGCCTGCTGTTGCTCTCGTAGGATAGCAGCAGGAATGGATTTTTTTCTTTTATAAAATCAATATTTAATCACCTTCATGACTGTATATGACCTTTACTTTGATATTTGAAATGTAAAATGAGGTATGGTATAGAGAGCATTGTCCCCATTTAGTTTCTAATAGTGGAATCTCTGAAGAATCAATCACAACATTCAAGGCACATGTTACCTTCACTAAGTATAAAAGTATGTTTTTTTTAATCACGTTTGTGATTCTTTTGTTACTATTATTTTACGCGGTGACGCGGTGGGAGAAGTGGCCGTACCAGCAACCTTAGGGTTCCACCAGTTTCTACCACCCTATTCACGTCCGTCGTGTCCTTGAGCAAGACACTACACCCTTGCTCCTGATGCAAGACACTTTACCCTTGCTCCTGATGGGTCGTGGTTAGGGCCTTGCATGGCAGCTCCCGCCATCAGTGTGTGAATGTTTGTGTGAATGGGCAAATGTGGAAATAGTGTCAAAGCGCTATAAGTACCTTGAAGATCGAAAAGCGCTATACATGTATAACCCATTTACCATTTAAATAAAACTATGCATGCCAATACACTGCCATTGCTTTGATACGTTGAAAAAAAACAATGCAATTCACTCCACCACATTATAATTCTAATCAACATTTAACACACTCCCTTGTGGTCCCCTATTGAATTTGTCTCTGAGTAGCTCTAGTACGCAGACGTCAACTGTTTAATCAAAATATGTTTGTTTTTTGTGTAGGCAGAAGAGGAACAGCAACATGTATATATCAAATATATCAATATATCAACTATTGCTCAAACAGTAATATTGGTTTCCTCCTGCAGAAGAATTGATTGATTGATTGATTAAAACTTTTAGAAGTATATTGCACAGTACAGTACATATTCCGTACCATTGACCCCTAAATGGTAACTGTCAAAGTTAGTTTGTGACAAACCCCAAGATGCAGAAAAGGAGGCAGGCATTGAGAAAGAAAACATGATTTGATAAAAACTAAACAAGAACAAACAAAAAGCACGCACGTGGGCGGAATAACAAACTAAGGGAGCTAGCACTGGGAGCTAGAAAACAAAAAGGAACTTTAGCATGGAAGCTAGTGGGTAGCAAACAGAAAAACTGAAAACAGCTAATGGCTAACAAAAACAGCTTACCACTACGACGACCAGGACAAAATGTAGCACGACAGGTAGTAGCTGTAACGATGCCAGACAAGACAGGTAGCAAAGACACAAGAACAACATGTGGCAACGACAAGACAATACAATGATCCAGCAACTGACACAAGACAAAGCAGGTACAAATAGGAGCGGGCTGATTGGTGACAGGTGTGGCCAGGTGCCGATCAGCCGCAGCTCAGTGGGAACACAGCACTCAGGGAACAAGACAGGAAGCTGACAAAATAAGAGCACTTGACAGGAACTAAGGACAGGAAATACTAAACACACACAGGAGAAACTAAAACACAAACAAACTGTCAGTGGCAAGCCTGACAGTAACACTCGAGTAAGTTTTTCAACTTGTTTAAGTCGGGGTCCATGTTAATCAATTCATGGTAAGGTCTCAGCCTATTGCTGGCTATGAGAAAACACAATTTTGTATGCAACTACAGTATATGTAGTGGCCCGTATGATAGGAGAAGGTAAATGAAACCCCTTATTCTCTGTAACCCACAAAGCCCCAAAGTTTCTAAGAGTGTTCATCGTACAGGTACAGCCTTAGAACGAAACGGGCTGCCTGGGTATCACACTGACCAAAGAGGATGGACATGGATTGGACACAAATCTTTGGCTAATTTATAAAATTGTGAAATTTAATGGCCATATTTTCTATTCATCCATCCATCCATCTATCCATTTTCTATTGCTTATTCCCTTTGGGGTAGCGTGGGGCGCTGGTGCCTATCTCAGCTACAATCGGGCGTTAGGCATTCAGTCATCCCATTTTCTATCATTATGGTAATGCATCAATGTGGATCAGTTAGGTCGGGGGTTAGCAACCCGTTTTCAAAAATGTATGGAAATGGAAAACAAATGTGGTGAAAATTCAGTTTTTTGTTGTAATGTTTTTAATAGGAAGACAAACATGACACAAACCTTCCTGACTGATAGAAAGCCTACTGTTTAATGTTTGTGTTTATGCTTCACTGATGAGAGTATCTGCGAGCGCCGTTTTGTCCTATTAATTTCAGTGGCCCTTCAACTCATCGTTGTGTGGACTGCGACTCAACATGTATAACTTTCTCGGACACTGCCACAGAAAGATCTGTTTTATGCCACTCCTTCTTCGTACCATTTTGTCCACCAAACAGTTGATACTGTGCGTAAATGCACAAAGGTGACCTTTGTTGATGTTATTGACTTGTTGGAGTGCTAATCAGGCATATTGGGTCACTGCATGACTGCAACCTAATCGATGCTAACATGCTATTTAGGCAAGCTGTATGTACATATTGCCTCATTATGCCTCGTTTGTAGGTGTATTTGAGCTCATTTAATTTCCTTTACTTATGTCCTTGTGACGTTTGGCTGGCATCCTGGTGTGGTTTTTGTTCTCTCGTGGATGCAGGCGGAATGACACAGCGTGACGGTAAGAATGATGATTTATTTTTAACTACAAAAACAAACTAAGAACACAAATACTTGCACAAAGGCACTACAGACAAACCAAGAGAACTAGCATGTGAGCTAGAAAGAACGAAAGACCCTAGCATGTGAGCTAGGGAAATAAACAAATGAATAGCATGGAAGCTAACAAGTACAAAAGTCTCTTTACCACGATCGGGGATAGCGACGTCACCTGTTGCATAGAAAGCAAGTTGTTTAGACTGCGAGACCAAAGGAACAAAAAGGGCAGCCTTAAATAGAAGGGATAATCAAAAGGCAGGTGCGTGCGAAAGACAAACTGCAGGTGACACAAATGCATTGCTATGGAAAGGGAACAAAACAGGAAGTGCCACCATGTGATACAAAACAGAACAAAGAACCAGAATATGCCATGATCCAAGGAACGGATCATGACAGTCCTGTGTATTTAATTTATATTTGCATGTCTCATGACCCCCCAAATGCAGCTGAGTTGGCTCCGCGAACCCAAAAAGTACTAGCGGTAGACAATGGATGGATGACACGTTATCTGTATGTAATATTGGCTGCATGTCTGATAGTAGTTTGTGAGCCATGTTGTTCCAGACAACAGCAAATGTTACTTAGCTTGCAAAGATTGTAATAAATCCACTAGAAGAAGACAGCCTGCCATTTCCTTTAACTTGGAAACACACGTCTATACCTTTGGCCATTAAAAGCCAGTATTTTCCAGGACTTATCCCACCCTCTAAAAAGTTCTAATGTTTTCGAATGTGGTAAACAATTTGTAGAATAAATGTTGTATTTTAACATTTCTGTCAATGAAGATTTGTGTCAGCCTGCAACACATAGTAATTTTGATAGTAGGCTGATATAGCTAATATAGACACTAAAATCATGTATTGCCATCATTATAACACTTACTTAAATCTTTTCATTTTTTTGCGCCTCCAGACAGATTACTTTTTTGTATTTGTAGTCCAATATGACTCTTTTAACATTTTGGGTTGAGTTAGGTTCTTCAAACTTAGTGTAAAGTTGGAAACCGGACAAATATAAACCTATAAAAACAACCAGGCCCTACCTGCAAATAGTAAAAAGGTTGTGACATCCAGGCAGTGATCCGGATCTCCTAAAATGAAGTCACTTGTTCCAAATCCTATTTCTGACAGTTCCTGGAAGTTTAATGAAAACCCCCATAAAGTTTAATGCTTTCTATTACAAACAGGAATGACTCTTATCTGCCAGTAATCAGCTTTCTTTGTTTCTGTGGTTGGAGGCAAGGCCGCATACTCACACACACACGCAGCTTGTAATGTAGTAGAAGTGATTGGGAACAGCCCCAAAATATAACAATGTGTTATCTTATTTCGCACCGTACTTAAATCCGCCCAAGATTTTGAGTTATGTTGTTAACTAACTAACTAACTAACCAACTAACTGACAAACCCCAGCAATCACATAACCTCCTGGCAGAGGCAATAAATACAAAATTGATGCACATCTGATTAACAGTATTGATCTGTTTATTGACGCGTTTTGTTTTTTTCCCCTGCTTGATTATTTGGTTAGCCAAGGTCACTTGTCAATAAAAATGATAACTTATTTGGTAATATATAGTTATAGTACTTTTATTTGGAAGTCTGCGCTGTAGTATCTTTTAGTTTAGTCACATTGCCAACTGTTAATAAATACTAGCGATGTGACAATTAACACAGTTCTTTTTCGGCAACTACAATCTATAGTCACTTATGCAAGCACTTCTAAAAATTCAATTTATAGCCCAGAAAGGCTTATCTGTCATCTTCTGCATTAAGTGGATCTTTGCTGCAATGCAGTTAAGGAGTCGTTTAAAGACAGTCACTCTCTACCCCCACACCCATTTAAAAAAGAAGTGCTGCCACTTTGCCATATTATTAAGTAGATGGTTATAAGTGTCCTGGTCTTTCTGAAGCGTGTGCTGTTGAATGATGGAGATAAATGCTTGCCAGCGCCACACATTACCACAAGTTTAATTGCAACTCTAATTGCCCCACAGCTTTATTAAGTGCTACCGAACATGCATTGATCTCTACAGTTCTTATTTCAGTGAGATACTTTGACCTTTTTTAACTTTTTATTGGCTCTGACAAAGCCATGGCCTTCCTTTAAGTGTTGGCACAGTCATCCCTTCTCGGTGAGCCTCCAGGATAATAATTGTTTCTTGGTATTGATCAAATTTAAACGGATACAGTTATTTACACTTTTTTGTATTATTTGTTGTGCTGATCAATCCAACAAAACAATAACATTATAATGCAATCCAGTTCCAAAACCAAACCCGACCCAGCAACATTCGGAATTGCAATAAACAGAGCAAACATGACAGAACAATCTAAAAGTAGTGAGAAACAAAAATGAATATTATCAACAGTATCAATATTAGTAATAATTTCAACATAGCAGTCATTAAAAATCCCTCATTGACATTATCATTACAGAAGTTTATTAAAAAAAAATGAATAGTGTCCCAGTGTCATTATTTACACTTATAAAAATCACAGACGCTGTCCTGAATGAATTTATGATAAATACATTGTATTGGGAACTGCACTTTTTTTATTGGCAGGGTGGGGGAGGGGGGGGTCCCTATCTTTCACAATCATTATGTGTGACAAGAACACCTTTTTTAATGAATTCTAATTTGTAATATACAGCAAAACAAGATGACTAACATGGCAGCTAATGGGATTCATCTATTGTGCCCACAAAGCCCTCTAAAAAACATCTCGACATTGCCAACAATACTCCATTTACAATATCTGTGTTATTTTAGACAATTACGCCAAGGAACCATTGGTAACGGTGCCGTGATATTGACGTAAGTACCTTAAGCAGCTCTCACATACTGAGCTGGTGAGCTACTACATCACCTCTGAGTTGGTAAAAGTTAGTTCTAGATTAGGCCCTGCGATAAGGTGGCGACTTGTCCAGGGTGTACCCTGCCTTCCGCCCGATTGTAGCTGAGATAGGCGCCAGCGCCCTCCGCGACCCCGAAAGGGAATAAGCGGTAGAAAATGGATGGATGGATGGATGGATAGTTCTAGATTATAAATCATGCCTCTCACTTGTATAGTGGAAGGTTGTGGCTATAAACCAAGAAGTTGGTTAACTTTGACATTCGAATTACTCACGGAATCGCTAGGAAGAAACAAAGATAAACTCGTTTTGTTTTGTTTTTTTGTATTTATCTGCGTGAGGATAACGATTAATTATTTATCTAAACTTGAATGTATGAACATCCCATCAGTCGAAAGCCTAGTGAGAGCAGATTCTGTACAGTAAGTGATTGTTTTATTATGTTCCTAGTTTGTATTACTTGTTTAGCATATAGCAAAAATGCTGCTCGCTGGATCAGCTTATCACTCAGCTTCTAAAAGTTTTAGCTCAGCCTCCTTATATTCAGGTTTAAAACTAAAAGGTTCTGGATCATTATTTGTCCCAAAGTAGTTGTTGATGTCTCTCATAAAGTCTGCTATGATTTGTTGTTGTTATTATTGTTGAAGAAAATGGCGAACGCTGTGATGCGTCTTTTAAATCAATATACCACTTAAATTGACCAAAATATGTATATATTACATGTTATTGTTGTGGGCCTGTTGCATGTATATTTACAGCCTGTGTGTACATGTTGATGGAGGTTTTAAGATATTTATAGAGCATTTATGGGTGCAATGACAGAATGACTTCCATTACTTCCATTGTTAGCAAACTTTTGCTAGTGTTTATTTGCTAGAAAAACATATGTGCTTGTCTCACTTAAGGATTGTGAATCATAGGCAAAATTCCAGAAAAAGTGCAGTTCGCCTTTAAAGGGGTCATATTATGATTCTCTTTTGACATTGAAAACACTTCCTAATAACATGTAACAGTGTTTTTTTATTCACAATGTTTCATAGATTATGTTTTACAGACCATCTTTAAGCCGCTTTCTGACCGTCTCTTCAGGATGCGCCGTTTGGTGGGCAGTCCTACTCATTTGCCTCCACTTCGACTGTGTCTTCCCCTGTCAGCCATGTTGTATTTTTTAGTGCTTCTGTATCGGGTCTACAGCAGATATAAGTTTAAACTAAACGCTACTTTATATTAGAAATGGCAACAGCGGAGGATGCATGTGCATGTACAAGACAGTCTGCCATACAACAAGAGGATAAAGAAAAATAAGGAACTCATTGACTACAATGGTGGAGTCGTGCAAAGCTCTTTGGGTAAAACGTAATCACGTATAGCAGGAGTCTGCAACCTTTACCACTCAAAGACCCATTTTGACCTGTTTCACAAAATAAAGAAAACAATCGGAGCCGCAAAACTCTTTTGAAATTTCAAATGAAATAACAGTGCATACAGAGGTTGTTTTTTTTTGCTTTGTGCTACATATAAACCAGGGTTCTCAGACACACCGCCCGCACCTTAATGAGAAAATGTAATGTTAGTGCGGCCCGGAAGTTTTACCTGAATGCCGCTTGACAGTATTACACTTATGTTGAAGAGGTTCATTTAGCCTACTGACATGTATTTATAAATGGTTGATTTATATAGGCTGGCCTATATAAACCAACCTTTTTTTAAATAAAAGCATTACACTTGCCAACCCTCCCATATTTTCCGGAGGTTCCCAAATCCTCGAAGTATCTATTCTCGTGAACATCTGATGATATTCCACTACATTATACACACGCTAGTATCCCCCCCCCCCCCTTCCATGTGTTGGTTGGGGGGGCGGGGTTTGGTGTTAGCGGGTGTGTTAACGTAGCCAGGAAGAGTCAGGGTTGCATGGGATTCTGGGTATTTGTATTGTTGTGTTTACGTTGTCTTACAGTGCAGATGTTCTCCCGAAGTGTGTTTGTCATTGTTGTTTGGTGTGGGTTCACAGTGTGGCTCATATTAGTAAGAGTGTTAAAGTTGTTTATATTACAACCCTCAGTGTAACATGTATGGCTGTTGAACAAGTATGCCTTGCAGGTACATGCGTGAGTTGACAAGAGCTGCGTATAGCATGCGACCGGCCGACAAGCGGATAAAATTGTGTAAAAGAGGGCGCGACGACATGTTAAAAGCATTGCCATCACGGCACGCACTCAATATTGTAGACCGGGTGAAGACCGGCCCCAGAGTCCCTGGTTCAATTCCTACCTAGTACCAACCTCGTCACGTCCGTTGTGTCCTGAGCAAGACACTTCACCCTTGCTCCTGATGGGTGCTGGTTGGCGCCTTGCATGGCAGCTCCCTCCATCAGTGTGTGAATGTGTGTGTGAATGGGTAAATGTGGAAGTAGTGTCAAAGCGCTTTGAGTACCTTGAAGGTAGAAAAGCGCTATACAAGTACAACCCAAGTACAACCCAAGAGTGATTCCCAGAAGAGGCACCAAACTCCGGAAACCTCCCGAAATAATTGGGGGTGTTGTTTTTTAGGCAGCTGAGCCACATCAGAGTGACCAGAGCCGCGGGTTGCCGAACCCCTGACATATAGTGATATCAGCTGACGTCACCAATTGGAAAACAATTCTGAACGCTCGTTTAAAAGAAGTATGAAGGACGGCAAGATTGGTTTATACATTTCTCCGCCATATCCTCCACGGTTTGATTGCACATTTTCCGGACATATACAGATCCCAAAAACAGGTACCAATAGGGTAGAAAAGTTGATTTTGCATGATAGATCACCTTTAAGATCTCAACCTGGTCTCAACGACTTTTCTACCCAAGGCCAGCTCGAGACTTTGTGTGGCCCTATACAATATTCTATTTTTGACCCCATTTTGGTCTTTAATCATATTTATTTGTTAATATTATTAGACCACTTATATGGGCCCTGCGATGAGGTAGTGACTTGTCTTAGAAACTGGTGAATCAAACTTTCATGATGGTTCCTTGACAGTATCTGCTATAAGATGCAAAAGTGAAACTTAAACATACATGTGTCCGATAAAAATACAAACCCCAAAACCAGTGAAGTTTGCACGTTGTGTAAATCGTAAATAAAAACAGAATACAATGATTTGCAAATCCTTTTCAACTTACCGTATTTCCTTGAATAGCCGCCGGGGCGCTAATGAATTTAAAACCTCTTCTCACTCCTGTGCTTATTCAAAGCATGCGGTAAAAGTATCAGGCGCTAATTATTTTAAAACCTCTTCTCACCCCTGCGCTTACCAATGGCGTGCAGTAAAAAATTGAGTGTGATTAAAAAAAAAAAGGAAAATCATCTTGCGTTTGCGGCCCGGTTGTTGGGGATCACTGCTCTACAGCATGTCATCGTGCCCACTTTTGCACCATGCTGTCTGCGTGCCGGCTGGACGCATACGTTTCACTGCTTCTCATACAAGATTGCAATGCATACTTGGTCAACAGCCATACCTTTTACACTGATGGTTGTGATATAAACAACTTTAAAACTCTTAATAATATGCGCCACACTCTGTGAACCCACACCAAGCATATTTCTGGAGAACATTGGCTCTGTGGCACATTATAAACGCAGCATAGGGATTACCCATAATGCCGTGCATCCGTGACTCTTGGATATATTATACACGCGCCCCCAACCCTGCCCACCTCAACGAACACACAGAGAAAGGGGGTTGGGCGGGGTTGGCGGTGCGTGTATAATATATCCAAGAGTCACGGATACAGGGCATTATGGATAATCCCTATGCTGGGTTTATAATGTGCCACGGAGCCAATATTCACCAGAAATGTGTTTGTTATTCTTATTTGGCGTGGGTTCACAGAGTGTGGCGCATATTAGTTAGTGTTAAAATTGTTTTATATCACAACCATTAGTGTGATCTGTACGGCTGTGGAACAAGACCCCTGGTTTACACACAGTAAAGGCAACAAAAAACTACTCTGCCATTTAGAAAATAGCGGCAGGGGAAGTGTCACTCGTGACGTCACAAATTTGACCCGGCGGTAAAAGTAAGAATGCGCTTGTTATTTTGATGAGCGGGTTTCACCCAGCAGTAATTCAAGGCAAGCGTATATTACATGCCTGGCGGCTATTCAAGGAAATACGGTACAATCAATTGAATAGGCTGCAAAGACAAGATATTCAATGTTCAAACTGAAAAAATATTTTTTTTTTGCAAATATTCATTAACTTACCATTTAATGGCAGCAATACATTGCACAAAAGTTGGCACACGGGCATTTATAACACTGTGTTACATGGCGTTTCCTTTTAACAACACTCAGTAAATGTTTGGGAACTGACGAGACCAATTTTTGAAGCTTTTCATGTGGAATTCTTTCCCATTCCTGTTTGATGTAGAGCTTCAGTCGTTCAACAGTCTGGTGTCTCCACTGTCATATTTTACGCTTTATAATGCACCAAACATTTTCAATGGGAGACAGGTCTGGACTACAGGCAGGCCAGTCTAGTACCCGCACTCTTTTACTACGAAGCCACGCTGTTGTAACACGTGGCTTAGCATTGTGTTGCTGAAATAAGCCAGGGCGTCCATGATAACGTTGCTCTGATGGCAACATATGTTGTTCCAAAACCTGTATGTACCTTTCAGCATTAATGGTGCCTTCACAGATGTGTAAGTTACCCATGCCTTGGGAACTAATTCACCTCCATACCATCACAGATGCTGGCTTTTAAACTTTGCGCCTAAAACAATCCGGATGGTTCTTTTCCTCGTGTACAGGATCGCGATCCACACACCTGATCTTGTTTGTGGCGTCGCTCCTGGCACGCCCCGCCTCGTCGCTCGCTCGCCATCCCCGCTTACTCGCCGCCATCTTGGGCCGGGATCCAGCGTGCCCTGCCTCTCTGTTGAACCGTCTGCTCTGCCTCTCTACAGTCCTCCATTGCCAGACGCAAGCTTACTCCCCCCTCTTTTTCTTGAAGGGGCGGGAAATGACTGCCACGGCCACTTGTGTCCCCGGTCTTCTCTTCATTTATCCCTCCATTCTTCTTTTTCTTCCTCTTCATTTTCTTTCATTTTGTCTTTGTTTCGTCTGTCTTCTTCCATTTCGTCTTTGCCTTCTTCTTCTTTATCTTTGTCTTCTTCGTTTTTGTCTTCTTCTTTGTCTTTGTCATCAACTTCTGTATAATTTTCTTGAAGTTCTTCAACTTCTGTATAATTTTCTTCAACTTCCTCTTCTATATCATTTTGTTTGACTTTTTCTTCTTCTGTATCATTTTCTTTAAGTTATTCTTCTTCTGTATCATTTTCTTCAACTTCTTCTTCTTCTTCTTCTGTATCATTTTCTAGATTTTCTTCTGTATCATTTTCTTCAATATCTTCTTCTTCTGTATCATTTTCTTCAACTTTTTCTTCTTTGGGGGGGGCCCCTTGCTGTCCCCACCCACCTAATCCGCGAGCACCAGCACCTTACTGACCGGCCAGTGCGCCTACGAGAGCCCACAGGGGATCGTCCTCCCGCACCTCCGGTGGTCCAGTCAGGTTGGGCGCCAAATGTGACAGACTCGTGCCATCGTCTTGCAGGTTCCATGGACCACCAAGGAAAGACATGTCTTTGAGCAGGTGTAGACTTAATTTATTTTCCAATAAACAAAAAGTATTTTGTGTGTTGCTTTTCAGCCTTCCCGTTGTCTGCGTCTGCCTCTCGCTCTCACTCTTCCGGGTTGCACGCGCTGCTGCTCATCTTGTCGTCTCTCTCTCGTTCTTTCCTCGCTTGTGTTTCTCTCGCTCAGCACCATCACCAGCCCTGTTCTCTCCTCCTTCTCCCCTTTTATACATCGAGAGGAGATACGTTAATTGTGTACAGGTGCGCGATCCACACACCTGATTTCGTTTGTGGCGTCGCTCCGGCACTTCCCGCCTCGCCGCTCGCTCGCCATCCCCGCCTCCTCGCCGCCATCTTGGGCCGGGGCCTAGCATGCCCTGCCTCTCTGTCGGACAGTCGGCTCCGCCTCTGCACAGATGGATTTAAATGAGAGTATAATTATTTCAAAAATCCCAGGCCGTGATTTTGTGGTCTCAGTGGTGGTTATGGTCGTGAACAGCTACATAGAATGTTTATAAGATGGGCCCTGGTTCTACCAAACAAATATTAGTACTATTCTCTAGAATGTGTTTTTTTTATGTTTATCTTTTACCCAGAATGACAAGGATAACATTATTTATGAAGAACAGATATATTCAGGGGGACATAAAAGGAGTTCTAAGCATTTTGCATGAAAAACAACATCATAAACAACACAAATGTTTGAATTTGCAGCATGGAAACAAAGTTGACCCTAGAGAGTCCAATGTTGTTGGTCATAAACACAGTGCAGATGTTACACCCAACACCAGGGACAAACGCAGACGAAGCTTGAAAGTCAACACAAAGAACAAGTCTCTCTTTTAAAGATGAGCGCTGTTGCTGACACAATGATGATTGTAATTTAGATGGCAGGCTTTGAGCCTTTGACACATAAAGACAATGAAACAGAAACAGAGATGATTCTAAAGGAGCGATCTTCCAACCTTTTCTTTTATAACAAGGCCACTTATGTTGGAGTCAAATCATCACAGCGGAACAACAGACACTCAGCAAACCCCAATTTGGAACAGTTTGGCCATTTTTTTTTGGGCACACCACCTAAAATAACAACAAATGTGATTCTTTAACATTTGTTTGTTAAGCTCGTTTGGCTTTACCTTATCCCTGTTATTGTGTCCATTTTATAGGCTATACTTATTTATACCACAATGAAAACATTATGTGGTTGCAGTGCAGATTTTTGTATACAGTAACAAAAGTAAAACACAAAGAAAAACTAAAAATGAGAGCTACATATAACACATATTTGGTCGTATTTACTAAGATCTAAACACCTTGCGCTAAACAGCGTGTGCAGTCTATAGAATAGTGTGTGGGTGTGTTGCGTATGATCCACTAAGACTGCGTGTGCATTTGAAAACTGGCGAATACCCTTAGTTAAATGAGGATGTTGCGTGTATTGTTTGGGGAATCACCACAGAGACACTCATTTATTGCAAATTCATGAATTTTTGCTAAGTTTTCAAAGAAGCAAGAGACATTCTCCTCTTTTTATGGGCATTTTACAAGCAGGTGTGCAGTGCATATGCATTGACATCCCCCTTTTTTTTTTTTTTTTTTTTTTACCGCAGACAGCGCATGGGAATGAGACTGCACTACTGTGCTCAAGAAAAAACATACACTCTTCAATAAGTTGTTTTCAAATTGGATTCATCATAGTAAGATATATTCTTTTTGAATATTGAATGATACCAAAATGCATTGTGTGCTTAAGATCCATCCGTCCATCCATGTTCTACCGCTTATTCCATTTAGGGTCACGGGGGGCGCTTGTGCCCATCTCAGCTACAATCGGGCGGAAGGCGTTGTACACCCTGGACAACTCGCCACCTCATCGCAGGGTTAAGATTCAGCTTTTTTTAATTATACATTTGGCCAGCAGGTGCTTTCTTTTAACAAAGCATTCATATAGCTACAAGAAATTCTCAAACCAATTGGCCCGAGTGGTTGAAGGTATCATGAAGGCACCAAGTACAGATTGGTAACAAAGTGACACGAACCTGCAAATGTGGAATTTGGAGGCAAGCTATTTAAACATAAATGGTGTGCTTACCCAAATATACTGAAAAAAACACCCATCGTGTGAGTCATTATACCATTGATCATATTACACACTCAGCACATCATGCTGTGTACAAACAAACTCTGAAATACTGTACAAACACTGTATTTTTAATTGTTCATGTTTTTCAGTCAGTACAGAATGGCGTTTGTTCGCAGTTGTGTGCATTACAAACTCAAATGTGTTTCGTGCTTTTTTAGAAGCTATTGTATCTCTTTCCGTAGCCAGCTTCTATGGCTAAAACCGAAGCACGGCAATGTGTTACTACATTAGAAAAATAGTTCCTCTGTGTTCACTCTTACAATAACAATGTTGCTATAGCTTGGTCATCATACAACTTACGAAACGTAAATGAAGTATTGATGAAGGTTTTTGAAAGCATGCTTAACGTGATTTACTAGTAGAATTGATTGTTCCCATTAGCTGCATTGCTAGCTCCCTAGAACGAAACAATTTTTTTATGCAAAAAAGGACAAAATCTTTGGTCTTCTCATCCCTCATATTGATTCTAAACGACAGGGAAACAACCCCAAAAAAAGATCAGAGTTTAAAAAAAGCTTACCCAGAATGTCTTTAGTGTCACAAAATGGCTGGCATCGCGGACCCTGACAAGTTAAGAATGAATGCCACAGTACCCATAATGCATTGCAGCAACTGTACTGTGTTTGTCTCTGGCTAATTTGATGGTTCATTGAATGTTTTTTCCTTAAAAGATATATACTACTACTTTCGGTTCTGGTTCTGACGTAGGGATCATAAATCCATCCATCCATCCATTTCCTACCGTTTGTCCCTTTTGGGGTCGCAGAGGTTGCTGGAGCCTATCTCAGCTGTATTTGGGCGAAAGGCGGCGTACACCCTGGACAAGTCGCCACCTCATCACAGGGCCAACACAGACAACATTCACACTCACATTCACACTCTAGGGCCAATTTAGTGTTGCCAATCAACCTATCCCCAGGTGCATGTTTTTGGAAGTGGGAGGAAGCCGGAGTACCCGGAGGGAACCCACGCAGTCACGGGGAGGACATGCAGACTCCACACAGAAAGATCCCAAGCCCGGGATTGAACTCAGGACTACTCAGGACCTTAGTATTGTGAAGCACATGCACTAACCTCTGTGCCACCTTGACAAATTGCCAGTATATATGACTACAAAACAAAATGATGGATTCCTTAAAAACTACAAAAATATCGGACAGATGTGACGTAGGGCTATTTTTTTGGTATTTCCAGAAAGGGAACGTTGTTAGAGGGGTATTGCGTCATCTCTCGCTGACCCCCCTTAATAGATTGGGTATAATATTAGAGTTGTAAGATGTCCACCAAGCCATTCAGTGATCTCAAAATAGAGATCACTGAAGATTATTAAGCTCTTAAAAATGTATTTATTCTTTTCCTGCAAGTATATATATTTGGACATTTGTACAAATGGGAAATATCTAACATGTTTAAGTAAAAACAACAAATTATTGTTATCATCTTTCCAAAAATATCATCCACGGCACACGCTCATGCAACTGCCTTGTTGTTCTTGTCTTTCAAAGAAATAGAAGGTTTTTTAAAGAGTTACTGTGCTTGTTGCAGAGTATTACCCTGCATGTTAAAGGAAACATACTGCCATCAAGTGGAATTGACAGGTAAGGAAAGCCAGAGTTTTCAGGGGTTTTTTTTCTCACATATCAATCTACAAAAGGTCTCTTGTACTTTTTAATAATAGAAGCTAAAGTTTGATAACTTCTGTTTCACTAATTCATGAATTTTGCAAATAGGGGAGATTTTTTTTTTTACTCTATGTTAATCATCCAAACAAATGTCAATACTCATTTCTTCAATAAAATGAAGCTGAAATGTTTAGCCCTCTCATTTTCTAGCTCATTGTGAATATCTTTGTTGGCCCTGTGATAATGTGGCGATTTGTCCAGGATGTGCCCCGAATGCAACTGAGATAGGCTCCGGCCCCCCCTGCAAGCCCGAGAGGGACAAGCGGTAGAAAATGGATAGATGTAACTAAATATGAAAGACGCTCTGACGCAATGTGACAACCGATTTTTAAAGGAAAACATTTTTAAAAGAAAGCATAAGTTTAAGTTCACTGACAAGTTGAGAAATACATAATACAAATTAAGTAAAGAACATACATATGCAGGAAACATCTTCAATATATATAGACTACTGGGATACATGTGACAGCCAACTGCAAAGAAAATGTGACGAATAACCCCAGAATTTAATTAGTTTCTCTCTTTTATTGCTAGCATCAAACCCATTTTGCAAAAGCTTAGACCAATGTTTTTCAACATTTTCATTGAAAAATTCCTCTGGCACACCCCCAGCAGAAATTATTAAAATAGAAACTCAGCAGCCTACATTGACAATAAAAAGTTGTTCTTGCAATTGTCGAATATGACTTTAAAATTGTGGATGGTGGTCATGAACCTTCCAACTCCATGATGAAAACATTTATAGCATCTAATTTTACGATTCAAAATATATTTCATTAAAATAGTACTGTAGAATTGAAGCAATATGCTGTCGTCTTCAAGTTTGTAACATGTTATTGTTTTGAACTTAAGTTGAACAGTTTTGAAAACAGTATGTAAGCATGTGCAAATTGGCCTGCAAGTGCACATAGTTTTGGCGGTCGTTGTGTCGAAGTGAGAAAATAATTAATGTCATTTGAAAGATGTAGTCATTGAATGCATTTTGTGCCAAAGCAATGATAATTTATCCTCAGTTCAGCCCATTGATACTTTTGTTGTGCTCACTGTGTGAAGAGTTTTGAAAAAGTGACCCAAGTATTGGGAAATGTGTCTTAGTGACTGTAAAATAAAACTGTATTGCTGGCATTACATCAACATTAGCTCCATATAATACAAATTACTGTGATTTTCTGCTGCCATTACCAATAAACATTTTTTAAGATTACAAGTATAAAATGACATACAAATACAACCCAAGAGCTTACTCTGCTACATACAATCCCTGCATTCTACTCGTGCCTAAATTTACATCCTGTCACACCGGCAAGCTTTTTTGTTATTTAAGGATAAACACATTCCACGCCACCCTGAGAAAACTGATGTTTAAGTTTATATGTATACTGCAGGGGTCCGAGAATGATCTTATTGTACAGATAACCTATCGTAGGTGTAGTTCTGTTAGGTCCCAATCCTATATATGGAAACACTGGTATCTCTGCCTTATATAGAATGTGTTGACGCATTTATAAAGTATATTTTGTATTTCGGCTTTTATTGATTTATTAGATGCCTGTAGTGGGTTCTTCATACCACCACACACTACTAGGACAACCTGGAATTCTGGATACAACACTGTTTTGTGTTTTCTCAAATCGTGCAAAGTCTTTTGCTTTTCAGCAAAGTGTATTTTCTGTATCCGTGTCTCTCAGCAGCACCTCCAACTCCAAATGCTCGTCTCATCACGGCTGCTACTAATAAAGGCAACATGTGATTAGATAACAAGGCCCACTTGGGCCATCTACGCACCTGTCACCATCTTCGAGGCTGGTCCTGACACACCCAGTTCTGTGGCAGACCCGCAGGCCACGCCCCCCTCCACAATGCCTTTTTACTGAGTAAGCAGAACCACTGTTTTAATATGTGATAATGCTTTTTATTCTTTGTTTTACTGTATGTACTGTATGTTTTTGTATGTCTATTTGGACGTTGTAGTCTGCAATAAAACTTGATTGAGTACTGTGGTGCAATAGTGTCTGGAGGTAGAACAGATTGTCCAGAAACCAGAGGTGGATGAGATAGTTCAAACTTTGCACCCTACAATCTAGTCCCTGCTGTTCTGTCCATGGACAAGACATGTTATAGCCTCCAGTACAGCCCACACAGGGGTATAAATGTCTATAAATATTTGGAGTGAGAAGTCATTGGCGCAAATTGGCAGCCACGATTCCATCAATCTAATCCAGGGCCGCTGTGGCTACAGATTGTAGTTTACCACCACCATTTGAGAATAAATAATGGTTTCTTGTTGTGAAGGGCTTTAGGTCTCTGGATTAAGGCACTATATAGAGCCAATATTTTCTTATTAAAATTAATTCCTAAAAAAAATAGTAAAACACTCATGACATACAGAAGATATTTGTGTCAGGAGGTGGTATGGTGTGTGATGCCAAGATACAGATATTCGAAGAGCAGGCAAAAAGATTAATTTAATGCCAACCAAGCAGTTGCAGACATCTACAGCACAGAAATGAGGTCTAAAGTGGAACAAACAACACAACAACTTTAAGCCACAGCACAATTGCAAAAGCCAAAACAAATACAAACGCCACAAAGCGTGTATGCTTCTGCTGCATTGTGGTAAATCATGTTTGGTTTTAAAATGTAATCTCGTTTGATCAGTTATACTGGTATTCAGTGTTGAGAAAAATAGTTAATTACTTGTATTCATTACTTCTTAAAAAAGTAATTTCATTACTAATAGAATGAGGGGCGACTTGTGCAAGGTGTACACTGCCTTCTGCCTCCCTGTAGAAAATTGATGGTTGGATGGAATATTCTTCAATATATGTAAGTAATTAGAGCGAAAAATAATAATCTGTTACTTTTTTTAAAATGTTCATACATCTGCTGTTGAGAGACGTTTCATGAGAGAAGAGTGTGATTTTAAAAGGCGCTCTATGTTGCCAAGTAAAGCGTGATGTCAGCAAAGACACGCTTATTGGCTGTTTTAGCTCAGCATTAGTAGTCTGCAGACTGGAAGGAGATTGTTGACGCCAGCACCGATGGAATGTTTTCACTGATAGTTCATAAAGCGGTTAAACTTGCGTCAATGGCTGTGTCTCTCCTTGTCCACAAACGAAGTACGGTAGGACGATTATTGTTGAAAATTGCCACTTTATTGAATGTTCATTATCCCCCTGTGCATGAGGTCGATGCCACTTGCACTAGTAAAGAGCAACTTACCGAAGCCGAATTGCTAGGATTCTAATGCTGACCTGTCCCCATCAAATGTAGCGTGCCATGTCACATCAAACGGATTGGTAACGGTGTTGTAATGTACATAAAAGTAATTAATGAGATTAACTGTTACTAGAAAAACTAAAGGCGTTAATAGGTGACGCTGTTAGTTTTTCCAAACACTGCTGGCAATTACCAGCTACCCTGTTTTTTACCCTTATTACTTAACTCCGTAAAATGTAATCAGTTACTCCCCAGGCCCGCCTGACTTTTCTATAAACATGTGGAGGAAATAGTCGGATTAGTTATTTTTGATCATTTAATGGTGGGGATTTATCCTTTATTGCTGGTGAAGGCGAGCTATGGCTATCTTTAGTCCTTGTTTATGAGTGACTGACAAGGCCTCAGCTGATGCACTGATAAGGTTTCTCTTCTGAGAGCAATTTACACGAGGGGATGCGGGCCAATCAAGTTAGCACCTCTGCGGCTCCTCTCTGTGGTTCCCTTGAGCTGGAATGAAAGCTATGGGCCATGACATTTCATCAATATATGTAGGGCGAGCCAAAGAGGTTTAATTCTTAATACGGTGGGTTTATTTGGGATCAAGCACACTCTTGAGGCTATTCAGATGAATTTCAGGTTTGCTGCACGTGGAAGGACAAGGATGACAGGACACCGGCATCCTTGGAGTCATGTGTTTGCAGACTAAACTGATGTGCAATGGAGATGGGGATGAATATATTGACAACTAGCAATAAGCTCAGCTTTCAAAATCCAGCAACCAAAATATTATCTGTAAAGTGCATCTCAAATCATGCAACAGATGTCCAGACGTTCTGGACTGTCTTGGTGAATCACTTTCCAATGAGACACAAGAGCACATTGAAGCTTGTTTACAAATTTACAAATGGTGAGCATGCTTTTGTTGACCCAAACCAATGGCTAGGCAACCAACAAAGATCACTGTGAACACATTTAGTAAGTCTGATCAAAAATAATAATTGCTTTCTACACTTTTTCTAAATTTACACCCTTATTTTCTTTTTAGCATAGCACAAAACGGGTATATTACAACAATCCAATACCTTACAGTACCCTGACAAAAAAAAAAAAAAAATTACTACGGATCTGACTGCACAACCCTTTATAGCCAAGGTTTCAAAATGTAAAAATCATCGTTTCAACACAAAAACAAGAATACAATAATTAATTGTTACACAACCTGAATTAATCATGCAAGCATATTTTTTATGAGCAGTGTTAGGAATATTACTTTAAAGATGATTTATAGTTAGTAGTTACTGTCCCCAAAAGGTCAATGAATTATATATTAGGCATAAGATAGATGGATCAATAGATGGATACATAGATAGATAGATAGATGGATAGATAGTACTTTATTGATTTCTTCAGGAGAGTTCCTTCAGGAAATTTAAAATTCCAGCAGCAGTGTACAGAGTTGAGATCAATTTAAAAAGTAAAAAGTAAATAATGGGGGTTTAAATGGAAACAAATGGAAAAATATTAAAATAAGAATAAAAAATAAAAAGCAACAACGGGAATAAAAATATAACCGTAAAATAAGAATACAACAAGAGAAACTAAGCAGGAGTGACCATGTTATGAAAACATATTGCACTGTTATTGTTTTGCATCCCCTGTCATCATAGTACCCCCCGCCCCCCTCCCCAGAGAGGAGTTGTACAGTCTAATGGCGTGTGGGGCAAAGGAGTTCTTGAGTCTATTAGTCCTGCACTTGGGATGAAGCAGTCTAGAACTAAACAGGCTCCTCTGGCTACTGAGAACTGTATGAAGAGGGTGACTGGCATCATCCAGGATGCTCACTAGTTTTGTTTTCTAAACCATTGAGAGATATTTCATTAAGTCACCGAATGTGCCTGTTCATGAGTGTGACGTCTGGGAGGTGTAGCAGCATTATAGGATAGCACTTTATTGTCAATCCATCCACCCATTTTTCTACCGCTTGTCACTCTCGGGCTCTCTGGGGTGGCTGGAGCCTGTCCCAACTGCATTCGGGGGGAAGGTGGGGTACTACTTGGACAAGTCGACACCTCATCACAGGGCCAACACAGATAGATAGACAACATTCACACTCACATTCACACACTAGGGCCAGCTTAGTGTTGCCAACAACCTATTGCCAGGTGCATGTATTTGCAGGTGGAAGGAAATGGAAGTACCCGGAAGGAACCAATGCAGTCACGTGGGAGAACATGCAAACTTCACATAGAAAGACCTAGAATCTGAGGATCGACCCCAGGGCCTTCTTACTGTGAGGCATTTGTTTCACCGTGCTTCCCTACTTTATTGTCATTGCTCTTAAAAAGTGAAAAAAAAAATTATTTCAGCACAGACCCAAGAGCAGACATACATTGTACAGAGTGACGTTGATCGAGTCTCGCTACATCATCAACCCTCGCCGTTTGCCAGCAGTTACGTAATTAAGGCAGATGCGTCAAATGTTTGTTTACTTTTCAGACGCAACACACTCGATGTTCTCCCTTTATTTTTTCCGCCTGTCTTTAATAAGCAGAAGGCCTTCAGCCTTCTCGGTAACGTCTATTCAGGTGTACTAAAGAGAGTAGTTGAACCTCGGAATCAGGAGGAACAGTGTGGTTTTTGTCCTGGTCGTGGAACTGTGGACCAGCTCTATGCTCTCGGCAGGGTCCTTGAGGGTGCATGGAAGTTTGCCCAACCAGTCTACATGTGCTTTGTGTACTTGGAGAAGGCATTCGACCGTGTCCCTCGAAAAGTCCTGTGGGGAGTGCTCAGAGAATAAGGGGTATCGGAATGTCTGTACTATCAGTGTCAAAGCTTAGTCTGCATTGTCGGCAGTAAGTTGGACTCGTTTCCAGTAAGGGTTGGATTCCACCAAGGCTGCCCTTTGTCACCGATTCTGTTCATAACTTTTATGGACAGCATTTCTAGTCGCAGTCAGGGCATTGAGGGGGATCTGGTATGGTGGCTACAGTATTAGGTCTCTGCTTTTTGCAGATGATGTGGTCCTATTGGCTTCATCTGGCCAGGATCTTCAGCTCCCACTGGATCGGTTCGCAGCCGAGTGTGAAGCGACTGGGATGAGAATCAGCACCTCAAAATCCAAGTCCATGGTTTTTGCAACGAAAAGGGTGGAATGCCATCTCTGGGTTGGGAAGGAGACCCCACCCCATGTGGAGGAGTGAGGGAAGAGTGGATCGTGAGATTGACAGGCGGATCAGTGCGGCGTCTTCAGTAATGCGGACACTTTTTCGATCCGTTGTGGTGAAGAACGAGCAGAGCCGGAAGCCAAAATCTACGTTCCCATCCTCACCTACGGTCATGAGCTTTGGGTTATGACCGAAAGGACAAGATCACGGGTACAAGCGGCCGGAATTAGTTTCCTCCGCCGGGTGGCGGGGCTCTCCCTTAGGGTGAGAAGCTCTGCCATCTGGGGGGAGCTCAAAGTTAAGCCGCTACTCCACCACATCCACACGTACAGAGAACATACACACTCTGCACAGATAGGACAAAACCAGGATCCAAACTTTTTGGCTGTGAGGTGAAAGCCAAAACCAACGAAAACCATCCTGCCTGCAGAGCAGTGTACATGACTGCGGGATAGAACATTAAGTTAAAAAAACACAGCAGATTATCATAAGAATATAAGAGGGAATGTTTAAAGTAAACTTAACAGAGATATGCACATGATGGCAGCACCTGTGGAGCATAAATATGTTGCCAATTGTCAGAGGATACTGGTGACTGCAGGCAATTGTAAGCATTATGCTAGTCCCAGTAAAGATTTACTAGTAACACAATAAATGGATACAATTTAAGTGGTATAAGAGGTTTAAGTGGGGCCCATGAGTGAATTGTACTAAAAATTCTTGTGTAAATCACACTTGATGGAAAAATTAGTTCAGCAGTTGTGCCTCAACACCAAAGTAGTGGGCGACCAACAAGCCGAGAGACAGCGCAGCCAATGTTGCTAATGTGTCAGAAAAACAAACACGTTTCCAAGCAGAGGACATACCAGAAACGAAACACAGTAGGCTCGCATGAAGAAATGTGATCGGCAACTGAAAAAACAAAGACTTTGAGTGGGCTGTCCTGATGCTATAAGTGGCACTTTACTTTTTACAAGCATAACACACTGTATTCACACACAGTGAATTAGTATGTGCTGAATACTGACACTTGACCTTGGGAAGTATGTGCTGAATATTGACGCTTGACCTTGGGAAGACAAATGCCGCCTTGTTCTTCATTTGATCTTCCCTTCACAAGAAGAAAAATGCCACAACCTTCATTACGTAATACATTGTAATACAAGACGAGGACCCAAGAGCTTTGTTCGTCGTGTGTGATCTTCCCCTAGCAAGGGGGCCGATTCTGGCTCCAACTGTGAATTTCTTTGGATATCATTCCACCTTGAAGTTGAATGAGGTGCAAAACATACAGCTGCATTCTATTATGAGCGCCACACTCCATGCAAAATAAATAGCAGGGTTTGCTTGGGCCAAATTACCTGAGAGTCACAAGTCAAGGTGACTGAAAAATTCCTAAAAAAAAAACTAACATGTGTTGGCAATAACAGCTTGGCAAGATTGTTATATTTTTCTGTAAGCTCTCATTTATCACTTCGAATTGGTAGGGATGTTAACCGCGGTAAACTAATTTCCACAAAGTCATCATTTTTGTTTATAAACCACTGTATTTTACGGACTATATAAACTACACCCACTATATTTGTGAATGTTTTTTTTTCTTCATAAATTAGCCGCAGGGAACTATAAGCCACAGATATATATGTTGTGAAGTAAGTTATTTACATTGAAAGATTTGTTAAATTTGTATTTATATATTTCAATTGTTTCCAAACGGTGTCTGTAACACGGCAGTAAAACGTCTGATCAAACAAAACAGAAGGCATCATCATGAACCCACTAACTGCGGAAGCTCGCTCTCCAATCAGCTAAACAGACTCAACAACTCCATGTTGACATTTTGGTTAATTTACAGAGGAGTTTGTGAAACTGAAACAATACAAAGAGAATGCCAATGTATGTTGAAAATACCAACAGACACTCCTAAATGTTAAAACTAATGACAATAGCTTGATTGCGTTTTGATAGCACGTACAAGTATGCATGAAAGCACTAATACAGACATAACACATGGGACGGTATAGTAAGCTAAAACAGTTTTAGTTATATTGTAAAACTTACAAAAGTTGTTTGGAGTCATGTATGGAGAATCCTTACGAGTACAAATGCTATGGATGACTAGTAGAGGGAACGGCCCTTGTACCTCCAGCTGAAAGCACTAAACCAGGGGTAGGGAACCTATGGCTCTAGAGCCAGATGTGGCTCTTTTGATGACTGCACCTGGCTCTCAAAAAAATCTTAGCTGACATTGCTTAACACGATAAGTAATGAATAATTCCGCTGGTAATCACAGTGTCAAAAATAACGTTCAAAATACAAAACGTTCTCATGCATTTTCATCCATCAATCCAGTTTCTACCGCACCTGTTCAAGAAGTCGGATTAATGGTAAGAAGCATTTTATTTATTTATGGTTAGCCTCAGAATACCAATGTTACTAAAAAGAATAAGAGACTTATTATACTCTAAAAATGTTGGTCTTTCTTAAAAATGCACGCGTATAGTTGTATTCACTGTTAAAAAAAATAAATATATGGCTCTCACGGAAATACTTTAAAAAATATTTGGCTTATATGGCTCTCTCAGCCGAAAAGGTTCCCGACCCCTGCACTAAACAGAAGGTAATACTGTAGTCGATCACCCCGCAAAACCTGCGGTGAGCAAACTCGTCCAAAAAATGGCACCATAGCACAAATAATAAGACACCTTTTCAGTGTCTCTGCTTGTGTTTAATGAATATTATTTGCATTACGGCTGTTAGCGAAGAAAAATCCATAAATTACCCAAGCCATTTCATGAGCCTCAGGGTTTAAAGCGTAGGCAAACATTTGCAGTTTATAATCACGAATTTACAGTAATATTTCTATATCTAGAGCATGAAAAAACTCATTTACAACCTTAAAAATGTATTTTTCCATTATCACAGCCCTCTAAACCTGACCTAACATCCATATGCCTTTATAGCCTTTATACCAGTTTTACCCAGAAATAGTGACCTTGATTATGTTCTACTTGCCGGTAGCCGGTAGCTGTAGGATGTTCCAAGCATCATTGCTCCGGTCAACTTGATCGTCGCGGAAAAGATGGTGCTGACATTAGTAGTGTCGTTAGCATTAAGTGCTAACAACTCTGCGCTTTGTTTAAACACTATCTATTGTTATCATTACAATTTAAAATACATACTAAGACAGATAATATACTGTAATACATATATGACATAAGTAAGACTTAATTTAGGCCAGAAATACGTAACATTTGCTTTTTCAAAAAGAACCGGGGGGGTGGGGGGGACATCTGACGACTGTTCTGTGAAATGTATAGATAGATGGCAACAGTAGGGATGTGTATCATCTTCCGTAAATGTATAGCTACTGACTGAGGTCCATTGGTAATACCACTTACAAATTCATGAAAAATCTAACAATATCATATTTTGAACCTTTGTTGCACGTGAGGTCACCATGTCCTGTTGCAAACTTGGCACTGGCTAAAGCACTTGGCTGCGAAACAAGCAGTCAAGCACTCAGAGCGGACTCAGCCAGACTGAATCTAGGTAATGTTACAATTTTTATTGCCAAAAAAGCAGGAATAAAGTGCTCAAATGTGCTGGTTTGATGCAAATTTACATTGGATTTGCCATAGACATGCTAAAGATAAGCATTACTAATTTTACATGGCGACTTCAACAGCTCCAAATTTGGTAATCAAACCTACAACTAAGTTGCACGTTACAATCAAACAGATGGTGAGTATTAAATACAATACTTAGAGTATCAACACTTTGTGGGGCTCAACAAAAGAAAAAACTTGCAGATTCAAATTCATACCAAAAATTACGTACTTCCTAGCTCAGTAAACAAACGATAGTCTATACCAGGGGTCGGGAACCTTTTTGGCTGAGAGAGCCATGAAAGCCAAATATTTTAAAATGTATTTCCGTGAGAGCCATATCATCTTTTTTAACATTGAATACAACTAAATGCGTGCATTTTTTAAGTAAAACCAAAATTTTTAGAGTATAATAAGTCCCTAATTATTTTGAATAACATTGTTATTTTTTCAACTTGTGCGGTTGAAACAGATGGATGGATTAAAATGCATGAGAATGTTTTATATTTTGAACGTTATTTTTAACATTGTGATTACCAGCGGAATTATTCATTACTTATCGTGTGAAGCAATGTGAGCTAAGATTTATCCGAGAGCCAGATGCAGTCATCAAAAAGAGCCACATCTGGCTCTAGAGCCATAGGTTCCAGAACCTACCCCTGGTCTATACACTACTGCTATCTAATAGATAGTACTTTATCTAATGTCTTGGAATTAAAACTGAATGAAAACTACTATGTAAAAGAGTACAGTAGAGTTCTTGCAAATGAGACACAGAAGTGTAAGAAATAAACATAACTGGACAGCACAACTTAATGTTAAACATTTTTTTATTTTTTTTCATTAACATTTATTAATACATTTGAACACACACAAATGTACTGAAAATGTGTACCCAAAAACCAGGATTTGGAGCCGTATCAATTCAAATGTGAACAGTAGCCAACATTTGTTAATGTTAGTGAAGGCAATTATTGAGAAACCTGCCCATTGTACCAAGAATTGTAGCAGAATCGGTATACTGTACACATAAATCAGATGAACATTCCTGTCAACGTGTGTATGCTGAAAGATGAGCCCATTGTTATCAGCAATTGCAAACCATACCACTAAGTTGTAATTAGTTGCCCTTTCTTCTCCTCCTTAGGCATTTCATCCTTCCATAACTCATCTGACGCCTCCAGATACCCCCGCCCCTCTCGCCCTTAATAATAAGTCACCCGCTCGGAGCATCCCAGAGCCCAAACGGGGGAAGCTTCTCTTTGACCAACTTGCAAAGTTGTTTACCCAGAGGATTTAACATCCAGTAAGAGCCGAGAGGTAGAAGATCTACACACCACCCCAGTCGGCAAGTGGATACATCTGTCGTAAGGTAAAGCACCTGACTGACTGTGGTCAGCCTTCTCAAAGATAGCTTGGAAAACATTTTATGTTAAAAATGGTATGTTAGGTGCAACACATCAGTGATTTCATGCAATAATTCATGGTGATGTTTTTCCCGTTGTCTGGCCGAGGTACATTCTCCGTTAAGTCAATTCATCACTATATAACTATATAAGTTGTATCAAACAGTTTACTTTTCAAGTGATCTTTAACTGTTACATCACATGTCAGCCCAAATCATTTCTTAGCTGTCAAATTTTCTGATCGTATTCCCATTTTTGTGTCATCTAAATACGTTTATGGATGTAAAGACGTTGTCTCTGGTGTAGGAAAATACAGCAGAAAGATGAAAAATAATGTATATTTTGATCAGTCCCTTGAAGCCATACAGTATGTTTCTCAGCATCTGACTTCTTAGAATGGAACTCTTTAGGTGACAAAACGTGTGTAGTCTGACTGTCACCATAGTCACCACAGGGTCATAGCTAACAATAGTTGCAGAGGTGTGTAAGACATTGCTGCTCAATGACTTCATTCTTGTTTTTTTTATGACAACTATGTTCACATGTTTTATTTA
Source organism: Nerophis ophidion (assembly GCF_033978795.1). NCBI lineage: Eukaryota > Metazoa > Chordata > Actinopteri > Syngnathiformes > Syngnathidae > Nerophis > Nerophis ophidion. The sequence continues at coordinate 26,744,189 of NC_084616.1, read as the reverse complement.
AAACCTTGATACTTGGTGGTGTGCAGCAATTAATTCCTCATTCGGCCAAAATTCTAATATTAACCCATGACCAAACCTTTACGCTTTTGTGAGCCGCCGTAGACATATGGCATATCTAAAGGTGAAGCCAATTGGAGGGAGATAGTCGCAATAAATGATTATTCAGGTGATGTAATGACCTTGGGCCACAAGCTGCACACACACAGTAGTGTTTTTATTTATTCTAAAGCTTATGGTGTCCTACCCCATCATGGAAGCCATAGGCGCCAATCCCGAGGGTGCTTTGGGGCCCGAGCACCCACAGACAATGCCGAGCGTGGCAAATTCTTTCTCACCACCTATCAAAAACATGCTCGGAAAGGTAGCGTCAGATTTACCGCCCGTCCGAGCACCCACTGGCAGAAATGTAGATCGCCGCCTATGATGGAAGCTGTTCATGTGACATTTGTGGTACAAAGCTAAATAAACACAAGGTCTAAGTCAGCCTGTCCTTCCATCACTTCTATTCTAGGTGGAGCACTCATAAAACAGAAACAGCTTATGGCCATTACAGTAGTTGTTAATAATGTATTTTAGTCTAGCACTCTGGAGGCCTTAAAAAAACAGGTTGCAGAACAGAAGTAAAAAGCTTAGCTCAGCGAGAATGATAATAATGCATCACCAAGAAAGGACACATTTCAAGAATATTTTGTACTCATGTTTGTGCTCTTTCTACAAGGTATTGGCAAGATCTCAACAACATGTCGAAAAGAACAAAGGGCTCGGGGCGCACGAAACACTGTAAGTATTAAAACTCTCAATGTTCTTGGGGGGTGGTATATTGTTAGAGTAAGTTTCCCAGAGTCTGTGACAATGCGCTATTGTTGTTGATCAAACCACAAGTAGAGCCATAAGTAATAGCATCTTATTCAGTCGTCAACTCCTTAGTCGTTCCTGACCTGAAGCTTTAAAAAGAAACTGAAGTCAAAGTCAAAGTAATACCCTCTCTGTATTTTGCCATGATATAGCCTCGTAGCATCTGTGCTCCAATTGCTGTGAGTGTTGCCAGAACTGGCAAGCCTTTTAGCCAGCCTGGGCCAGCTGAGTGGACGCTTCTCTCTCAGGCTTTAACAATAAACCGATGATGAGAAAAAAACATCCCTGGATTAAGGATGCCTGCAAACTGCCCTTTACTGTGACCCCTCCAGTGCCTCAATTTGTTTAGGCCTCACTGAGCTTTTACACGCTGTGCCTGACTGACTTCCACTTCCTGTCTTTCCTCTACTGAACTCATGTATTTCATATATTTTTCTCCTGAGATACCATAGCTGTTCCACTTACACATACAATACATGCAAATATTTATGTTGTATTACAAATGTTGTATTATAGATTGTACTAAAATTTGGATTAGTGGTGACAAAGTATAGGGGAAGTGGGGATGTGTACCTGGGCTTCAAGCATATCTCTGGGCTTTTTATAAAGTTTGAAGATTGTTTTTCTGTCATTTAAATACGTACGTTTTCATAAAAAAAAGAAAAGATGTCATAAATGGGAATATAAAAAACATTTAGCCATGAAAGTTAAATAATAAGGTTGCTTAAATCAAAATAAAAATATCTGAGATTACCTACATGTCCCCATTGAATATACAAAATGCAACAAACCTAGCTTGGAACACTTCACTCAAGACAGACATCATAATAGCTCACCTTTAAGCATTCCGACACAGCACCAGCATTTAGAAACAAGGTTGGAGGATATAGGAAAGGTCATTATATGTACATCTTACCTGTGTCAGCATTGGAGAACGTTATTGTGACAGACTCTTGACGTCGTCGTGTGGGTTGCATGGACCATCAAGGAAGGACATTGCTTTGCAGGTTTGACTCTTGTTTATTTCGCAATAACCCGAGCTTTGTCTTTTGGTTGGATCGCTTTTCAGCTGCTCCGCTCCGGCCGCGTCTTCGTTGCTGTCTTCGGCTCGCTCTCGGTCGTTCTCCCTCGTCAGGTTCTGCTGCTGGTTCTCCTACTCCTTCTGCCATGATCTTTCCTCCTTCTCCCCTTTTATACAGCCAGAGGAGAAATGTTAATTGTGTGCCGGTGCGCGATCCACGCACCTGAATTAGATTGCGGCTGCGTCGCACCCAGCACCCCCCGCCTCTCCGCTCCGCCGCATTCTCCGCCTCCTTGCCGCCATCTTGGGCAGGGCATGCTGCAGCCCTGCCCCGCCGTCGGCCTGTCGGCTCTGCCTCTCCACAGTTATGTATAAGTTTCAATTTTGTATATCAATACATATAACTGTTATATTCAAGGACTCTATGTAAGTTATAGACAGCTTTATTTGTTTCAGCTAGCCTCAGACTAGAGCTGCAGCTCTAGGAGAAGAAGTGTGCCAATTCTCTTCATTCTGTATCCTGTCAGAACTCTTGTATTTCAATACCATTTCTTGTAGACCCCTCTCCTTGTGAGTCTAATCTTGATGCCGGACAGTCTTTAACATTATTCCTATGATTAGTTTAAGTCGGGTGACCTCCAAACTCTATCCTCTGTCCCTGTCTGTGGACCTTCCACAAGGTGTTGCTAATGTCTTTAATCTTCCTCCTGACGCCTACATACTTATGGGATTCCCAATCTCCTGTGGACACTCTCTACAGTGCCGGTTATGGACCTTTGCACTTTGGCCTTAGTTGAAGAATACTTTTAAAAAAGTGTGGCCAAATACAAATATGTTTACTGATGTAGCCCTAAATCACAAATGCCTCAAAGGGCTGCACAACCCACAACAACATCCTCGGCTCAGATCCCACATCAGGGCAAGGAAAAACTCAACACCAATGGGACAACGAGAAACCTTGGAGAAGAGCGCAGATGTGGAGAACCCCGCCTGGGCGACCGGTGCAATGGACGTCGAGTGGATCTAGCATAATATTGTGAGAGTCCAGTCCATAGTGGATCTAACCTAATAGTGGGAGTCCAGTCCATAGTGGGGCCAGCAGGAGACCAACATGCTACTTCCAATCCAATAAGATAATTATAGGATGATATAACTAACCACGTACCACTTGTCCCAATAATAATGATGTATTATTATGATTCATATTATTCATTTATGATAATCCTACATGAATCTCTACTTTATGTTACGTTCTGGTGGCCCGCAACCCCAAGATGCAGAGACAGCAGGCATAGAGCAGCTATACACATGTAATTATCAAAACAAAAAATGCATGAGAGTACAAAACATCATTTGCAAGGCAAAACTGAGTTGGCACATAACAATGATACCTCACTGACTGCCGGGCAGGCCGGCATATAAAGATGCCTCATTGGCAACAACAAACAAGTATGTTTAGGCATACACACCACTGCAGGAGCCAGACAGGAAATGGAAGCGGAGTAAGATCCCTGACCAGGAAATAAATATAGAAACTAAGGAAACACCAACTATGTAATCCCCCCTTTATAAAGTCAAAAGCCTAACAAAGGTGTTTATATTTGTTTTAATGTGACCAAATTGTTTTACATGGTGGTACCTGCTTATGTGTATTTGGGATCTGCATAAGTTCCAGAAATTTTAAATCAAACTGTGTCGTTGCAGAGATATTTATAAAACAATATTGCCTTCTTTCGTACTTCCGCCAAACGGATCATTTGGATTTTTGTTCAAGGGTGACGTTTTGTGCAAGTGTGACATCGGTGGATTATCAATAAATGGTAGACATTTAGGCAAACATCCTTGCACGACTCAGCCAAGTTAAATTTATCGAAGTCTGGTTTTGCCACATGTTGTCGATGAAAGGAAAATGCTCTGATATCTGTCACTACACTAAGTCACTGGACTCATCTGAAGTAAAAAGTGCCTAACTTTTAACTTCTATGAGGTCTGGCAATGTAACCTACCACTGTGAGGAAGTCGCTTCAAGTGTGCAAAGATAAGCCCTACTTCCACCAAAGACCTTCACAAAAGGATGGATTAAAAAAAACCTACCTTTTAATAGCGGGCTTGGTGATTACTATTTAATGCAATGGAAGAGACAATGAACGGTAAGTAATAACAGTAGGTAAGAAATGTTTAAACGATACGTTAGCAATCAATCAATCAAAAGCAATGTGAGCTCAAGTTGTTGTGTAGCTATCTTAGCTTTGAAATTTGTAGAATAGCATCAACGTCCACCGGCAGAATGAATAATAATCTTCCTAAAAGGTAATTTTAATTGGACCCGTGTCTACTGTGTTTGGCAATGGACTAATTAGTGTTATAATCTAGAACTCGCGAACGATTATGCACCCCTACCACCAATTGACGAACGTGGACCCCGACTTAAACAACTTGAGAATCTTATTCGGGTGTTACCATTTAGTGGTCAATTGTACAGAATATGTACTGTACTGTGCAATCTACTAATAAAAGTTTTAATCAATCAAAAAAAAAAGCCTGTAGTATAGCTAGTTGCCTTAACAGCAGTGCAGTAAAAGTATTACCATAATATAGAATAGAAAAACATGTTACTGTCAATATATACATGCATACATCCAGGA